>NW_027180533.1:0-97000 GCF_040956055.1 Brachionichthys hirsutus | reverse complement strand
CAAAAAGCATAAATATGCACACAAATAAATGTCTTAACAACTTGTAACTCGGCACACTTATAGATGACATATGTGGCTGGAACTGACGTGACGGAAAGGTGGGTGTGACTAAGAATGACGACGTGATGGACGTGTAAAGGTTTAATTTCGTCATATCTCAGGAACGGAAGGTCGTACAGAGGCGGGGGTTGGACCGGCGTGTTCAGCATAGCCGAATTATGGTGGGTAGACCCACTTCTCAAGTCTCCACAACGTACGGTTAACGCGATATTTTGATTTCAAATGTTTGGAACATTTCCGGTGTTATTCCAGAAACAGCCACAGGAGGGCGAACGTGGCCGCTTCAGTGAGCGTCTGAAGCTGACAAAAAGCATAAATATGCACACAAATAAATGTCTTAACAACTTGTAACTTGGCACACTTATAGGTGACATATGTGGCTGGAACTGACGTGACGGAAAAGTGTGTGTGACTTGCGGTGACGACGTTATGGACGTGTAAGTGTTTAATTTTGTCATATCTCAGGAAAGAAATGTCGTTCATAGGCGGGGTGTTTTGGTGGACGGACCAGTCTCGCCCAACAACAAAATAATCGTAAATAGTATCACAAAACGCATGTTTCCAGTCGGAGTGTTTTTGTGGACGGACCAGTCTCGCCCAACAACAAAATAATCGTAAATAGTATCACAAAACGCATGTTTCCAGTCGGAGTGTTTTTGTGGACGGACCGGTCTCGCCCAACAACAAAATAATTGTAAATAGTGTAACGGTTCATGTTTTAGGAGTGTTCATTATTCCTGCGCTGCAGAGAGTCCGTAAAGGCATCCAGGGAGGAGGGGCGGTGTGTGTGTGGGGGTGCCGGGGGAAGGAGGACGAGAACCAGAGCTGCGGGTGTGAGGGACAGAGTTACCCGTTCTGTGTTGTGGCGTGGTTACGGCCGACAGTGACCATTTAATAAAAAGCTCTTTGTGAGATCCACCGTGTGCTCATTCCAGCGTCCGACGGACGCTACAATAGTATCACAAAGTGCATGTTTCCAGTCGGAGTGTTTTTCGATTTCAAATGTTTGGAACATTTCCGGTGTTATTCCAGAAACAGCCACAGGAGGGCGAACGCGGCCGCTTCAGTGAGCGTCTGAAGCTGACAAAAAGCATAAATATGCACACAAATAAATGTCTTAACAACTTGTAACTTGGCACACTTATAGATGACATATGTGGCTGGAACTGACGTGACGGAAAGGTGGGTGTGACTAAGAATGACGACGTGATGGACGTGTAAAGGTTTAATTTTGTCATATCTCAGGAACGGAAGGTCGTACAGAGGCGGGGGTTGGACCGGCGTGTTCAGCATAGCCGAATTATGGTGGGTAGACCCACTTCTCAAGTCTCCACAACGTACGGTTAACGCGATATTTTGATTTCAAATGTTTGGAACATTTCCGGTGTTATTCCAGCAACAGCCACAGGAGGGCGAATGCGGCCGCTTCAGTGAGCGTCTGAAGCTGACAAAAAGCATAAATATGCACACAAATAAATGTCTTAACAACTTGTAACTCGGCACACTTATAGATGACATATGTGGCTGGAACTGACGTGACGGAAAGGTGGGTGTGACTAAGAATGACGACGTGATGGACGTGTAAAGGTTTAATTTCGTCATATCTCAGGAACGGAAGGTCGTACAGAGGCGGGGCTTGGACCGGCGTGTTCAGCATAGCCGAATTATGGTGGGTAGACCCACTTCTCAAGTCTCCACAACGTACGGTTAACGCGATATTTTGATTTCAAATGTTTGGAACATTTCCGGTGTTATTCCAGAAACAGCCACAGGAGGGCGAACGTGGCAGCTTCAGTGAGCGTCTGAAGCTGACAAAAAGCATAAATATGCACACAAATAAATGTCTTAACAACTTGTAACTCGGCACACTTATAGATGACATATGTGGCTGGAACTGACGTGACGGAAAAGTGGGTGTGACTTACGGTGACGAGGTTATAGACGTGTAAAGGTTTAATTTGGTCATGTGTCAGGAACGGAAGGTCGTTCAGAGGCGGGGTGGTTTTGTGGACGGACCAGTCTCGCCCAACAACAAAATAATCGTAATTATTATCACAAAGCGCATGTTTCCAGTCGGAGTGTTTTTGTGGACGGACCTTTCCAGCCGGAGTGTTTTTGTGGACGGACGAGTCTCGCCCAACAACAAAATAATTGTAAATAGTATCACAAAGCGCATGTTTCCAGTCGGAGTGTTTTTGTGGACGGACCTTTCCGGCCGGAGTGTTTTTGTGGACGGACGAGTCTCGCCCAACAACAAAATAATCGTAAATCGTATCACAAAACGCATGTTTCCAGCCGGAGTGTTTTTCGATTTCAAATGTTTGGAACATTTCCGGTGTTATTCCAGAAACAGCCACAGGAGGGCGAACGTGGCCGCTTCAGTGAGCGTCTGAAGCTGACAAAAAGCATAAATATGCACACAAATAAATGTCTTAACAACTTGTAACTTGGCACACTTATAGATGACATATGTGGCTGGAACTGACGTGACGGAAAGGTGGGTGTGACTAAGAATGACGACGTGATGGACGTGTAAAGGTTTAATTTCGTCATATCTCAGGAACGGAAGGTCGTACAGAGGCGGGGGTTGGACCGGCGTGTTCAGCATAGCCGAATTATGGCGGGTAGACCCACTTCCCAAGTCTCCACAACGTACGGTTAACGCGATATTTTGATTTCAAATGTTTGGAACATTTCCGGTGTTATTCCAGCAACAGCCACAGGAGGGCGAATGCGGCCGCTTCAGTGAGCGTCTGAAGCTGACAAAAAGCATAAATATGCACACAAATAAATGTCTTAACAACTTGTAACTTGGCACACTTATAGATGACATATGTGGCTGGAACTGACGTGACGGAAAGGTGGGTGTGACTAAGAATGACGACGTGATGGACGTGTAAAGGTTTAATTTCGTCATATCTCAGGAACGGAAGGTCGTACAGAGGCGGGGGTTGGACCGGCGTGTTCAGCATAGCCGAATTATGGCGGGTAGACCCACTTCTCAAGTCTCCACAACGTACGGTTAACGCGATATTTTGATTTCAAATGTTTGGAACATTTCCGGTGTTATTCCAGCAACAGCCACAGGAGGGCGAATGCGGCCGCTTCAGTGAGCGTCTGAAGCTGACAAAAAGCATAAATATGCACACAAATAAATGTCTTAACAACTTGTAACTTGGCACACTTATAGATGACATATGTGGCTGGAACTGACGTGACGGAAAGGTGGGTGTGACTAAGAATGACGACGTGATGGACGTGTAAAGGTTTAATTTCGTCATATCTCAGGAACGGAAGGTCGTACAGAGGCGGGGCTTGGACCGGCGTGTTCAGCATAGCCGAATTATGGTGGGTAGACCCACTTCTCAAGTCTCCACAACGTACGGTTAACGCGATATTTTGATTTCAAATGTTTGGAACATTTCCGGTGTTATTCCAGAAACAGCCACAGGAGGGCGAACGTGGCAGCTTCAGTGAGCGTCTGAAGCTGACAAAAAGCATAAATATGCACACAAATAAATGTCTTAACAACTTGTAACTTGGCACACTTATAGGTGACATATGTGGCTGGAACTGACGTGACGGAAAAGTGGGTGTGACTTACGGTGACGAGGTTATAGACGTGTAAAGGTTTAATTTGGTCATGTGTCAGGAACGGAAGGTCGTTCAGAGGCGGGGTGGTTTTGTGGACGGACCAGTCTCGCCCAACAACAAAATAATCGTAATTATTATCACAAAGCGCATGTTTCCAGTCGGAGTGTTTTTGTGGACGGACCTTTCCAGCCGGAGTGTTTTTGTGGACGGACGAGTCTCGCCCAACAACAAAATAATTGTAAATAGTATCACAAAGCGCATGTTTCCAGTCGGAGTGTTTTTGTGGACGGACCTTTCCGGCCGGAGTGTTTTTGTGGACGGACGAGTCTCGCCCAACAACAAAATAATCGTAAATCGTATCACAAAACGCATGTTTCCAGCCGGAGTGTTTTTCGATTTCAAATGTTTGGAACATTTCCGGTGTTATTCCAGAAACAGCCACAGGAGGGCGAACGTGGCCGCTTCAGTGAGCGTCTGAAGCTGACAAAAAGCATAAATATGCACACAAATAAATGTCTTAACAACTTGTAACTTGGCACACTTATAGATGACATATGTGGCTGGAACTGACGTGACGGAAAGGTGGGTGTGACTAAGAATGACGACGTGATGGACGTGTAAAGGTTTAATTTCGTCATATCTCAGGAACGGAAGGTCGTACAGAGGCGGGGCTTGGACCGGCGTGTTCAGCATAGCCGAATTATGGTGGGTAGACCCACTTCTCAAGTCTCCACAACGTACGGTTAACGCGATATTTTGATTTCAAATGTTTGGAACATTTCCGGTGTTATTCCAGCAACAGCCACAGGAGGGCGAATGCGGCCGCTTCAGTGAGCGTCTGAAGCTGACAAAAAGCATAAATATGCACACAAATAAATGTCTTAACAACTTGTAACTTGGCACACTTATAGATGACATATGTGGCTGGAACTGACGTGACGGAAAGGTGGGTGTGACTAAGAATGACGACGTGATGGACGTGTAAAGGTTTAATTTCGTCATATCTCAGGAACGGAAGGTCGTACAGAGGCGGGGGTTGGACCGGCGTGTTCAGCATAGCCGAATTATGGTGGGTAGACCCACTTCTCAAGTCTCCACAACGTACGGTTAACGCGATATTTTGATTTCAAATGTTTGGAACATTTCCGGTGTTATTCCAGCAACAGCCACAGGAGGGCGAATGCGGCCGCTTCAGTGAGCGTCTGAAGCTGACAAAAAGCATAAATATGCACACAAATAAATGTCTTAACAACTTGTAACTTGGCACACTTATAGATGACATATGTGGCTGGAACTGACGTGACGGAAAGGTGGGTGTGACTAAGAATGACGACGTGATGGACGTGTAAAGGTTTAATTTCGTCATATCTCAGGAACGGAAGGTCGTACAGAGGCGGGGGTTGGACCGGCGTGTTCAGCATAGCCGAATTATGGTGGGTAGACCCACTTCTCAAGTCTCTACAACGTACGGTTAACGCGATATTTTGATTTCAAATGTTTGGAACATTTCCGGTGTTATTCCAGAAACAGCCACAGGAGGGCGAATGCGGCCGCTTCAGTGAGCGTCTGAAGCTGACAAAAAGCATAAATATGCACACAAATAAATGTCTTAACAACTTGTAACTCGGCACACTTATAGATGACATATGTGGCTGGAACTGACGTGACGGAAAGGTGGGTGTGACTAAGAATGACGACGTGATGGACGTGTAAAGGTTTAATTTCGTCATATCTCAGGAACGGAAGGTCGTACAGAGGCGGGGCTTGGACCGGCGTGTTCAGCATAGCCGAATTATGGTGGGTAGACCCACTTCTCAAGTCTCCACAACGTACGGTTAACGCGATATTTTGATTTCAAATGTTTGGAACATTTCCGGTGTTATTCCAGAAACAGCCACAGGAGGGCGAACGTGGCAGCTTCAGTGAGCGTCTGAAGCTGACAAAAAGCATAAATATGCACACAAATAAATGTCTTAACAACTTGTAACTTGGCACACTTATAGGTGACATATGTGGCTGGAACTGACGTGACGGAAAAGTGGGTGTGACTTACGGTGACGAGGTTATAGACGTGTAAAGGTTTAATTTGGTCATGTGTCAGGAACGGAAGGTCGTTCAGAGGCGGGGTGGTTTTGTGGACGGACCAGTCTCGCCCAACAACAAAATAATCGTAATTATTATCACAAAGCGCATGTTTCCAGTCGGAGTGTTTTTGTGGACGGACCTTTCCAGCCGGAGTGTTTTTGTGGACGGACGAGTCTCGCCCAACAACAAAATAATTGTAAATAGTATCACAAAGCGCATGTTTCCAGTCGGAGTGTTTTTGTGGACGGACCTTTCCGGCCGGAGTGTTTTTGTGGACGGACGAGTCTCGCCCAACAACAAAATAATCGTAAATCGTATCACAAAACGCATGTTTCCAGCCGGAGTGTTTTTCGATTTCAAATGTTTGGAACATTTCCGGTGTTATTCCAGAAACAGCCACAGGAGGGCGAACGTGGCCGCTTCAGTGAGCGTCTGAAGCTGACAAAAAGCATAAATATGCACACAAATAAATGTCTTAACAACTTGTAACTTGGCACACTTATAGATGACATATGTGGCTGGAACTGACGTGACGGAAAGGTGGGTGTGACTAAGAATGACGACGTGATGGACGTGTAAAGGTTTAATTTCGTCATATCTCAGGAACGGAAGGTCGTACAGAGGCGGGGGTTGGACCGGCGTGTTCAGCATAGTCGAATTATGGTGGGTAGACCCACTTCCCAAGTCTCCACAACGTACGGTTAACGCGATATTTTGATTTCAAATGTTTGGAACATTTCCGGTGTTATTCCAGCAACAGCCACAGGAGGGCGAATGCGGCCGCTTCAGTGAGCGTCTGAAGCTGACAAAAAGCATAAATATGCACACAAATAAATGTCTTAACAACTTGTAACTTGGCACACTTATAGATGACATATGTGGCTGGAACTGACGTGACGGAAAGGTGGGTGTGACTAAGAATGACGACGTGATGGACGTGTAAAGGTTTAATTTCGTCATATCTCAGGAACGGAAGGTCGTACAGAGGCGGGGGTTGGACCGGCGTGTTCAGCATAGCCGAATTATGGTGGGTAGACCCACTTCTCAAGTCTCTACAACGTACGGTTAACGCGATATTTTGATTTCAAATGTTTGGAACATTTCCGGTGTTATTCCAGAAACAGCCACAGGAGGGCGAATGCGGCCGCTTCAGTGAGCGTCTGAAGCTGACAAAAAGCATAAATATGCACACAAATAAATGTCTTAACAACTTGTAACTCGGCACACTTATAGATGACATATGTGGCTGGAACTGACGTGACGGAAAGGTGGGTGTGACTAAGAATGACGACGTGATGGACGTGTAAAGGTTTAATTTCGTCATATCTCAGGAACGGAAGGTCGTACAGAGGCGGGGCTTGGACCGGCGTGTTCAGCATAGCCGAATTATGGTGGGTAGACCCACTTCTCAAGTCTCCACAACGTACGGTTAACGCGATATTTTGATTTCAAATGTTTGGAACATTTCCGGTGTTATTCCAGAAACAGCCACAGGAGGGCGAACGTGGCAGCTTCAGTGAGCGTCTGAAGCTGACAAAAAGCATAAATATGCACACAAATAAATGTCTTAACAACTTGTAACTTGGCACACTTATAGGTGACATATGTGGCTGGAACTGACGTGACGGAAAAGTGGGTGTGACTTACGGTGACGAGGTTATAGACGTGTAAAGGTTTAATTTGGTCATGTGTCAGGAACGGAAGGTCGTTCAGAGGCGGGGTGGTTTTGTGGACGGACCAGTCTCGCCCAACAACAAAATAATCGTAATTATTATCACAAAGCGCATGTTTCCAGTCGGAGTGTTTTTGTGGACGGACCTTTCCAGCCGGAGTGTTTTTGTGGACGGACGAGTCTCGCCCAACAACAAAATAATTGTAAATAGTATCACAAAGCGCATGTTTCCAGTCGGAGTGTTTTTGTGGACGGACCTTTCCGGCCGGAGTGTTTTTGTGGACGGACGAGTCTCGCCCAACAACAAAATAATCGTAAATCGTATCACAAAACGCATGTTTCCAGCCGGAGTGTTTTTCGATTTCAAATGTTTGGAACATTTCCGGTGTTATTCCAGAAACAGCCACAGGAGGGCGAACGTGGCCGCTTCAGTGAGCGTCTGAAGCTGACAAAAAGCATAAATATGCACACAAATAAATGTCTTAACAACTTGTAACTTGGCACACTTATAGATGACATATGTGGCTGGAACTGACGTGACGGAAAGGTGGGTGTGACTAAGAATGACGACGTGATGGACGTGTAAAGGTTTAATTTCGTCATATCTCAGGAACGGAAGGTCGTACAGAGGCGGGGGTTGGACCGGCGTGTTCAGCATAGTCGAATTATGGTGGGTAGACCCACTTCCCAAGTCTCCACAACGTACGGTTAACGCGATATTTTGATTTCAAATGTTTGGAACATTTCCGGTGTTATTCCAGCAACAGCCACAGGAGGGCGAATGCGGCCGCTTCAGTGAGCGTCTGAAGCTGACAAAAAGCATAAATATGCACACAAATAAATGTCTTAACAACTTGTAACTCGGCACACTTATAGATGACATATGTGGCTGGAACTGACGTGACGGAAAGGTGGGTGTGACTAAGAATGACGACGTGATGGACGTGTAAAGGTTTAATTTCGTCATATCTCAGGAACGGAAGGTCGTACAGAGGCGGGGGTTGGACCGGCGTGTTCAGCATAGCCGAATTATGGTGGGTAGACCCACTTCTCAAGTCTCCACAACGTACGGTTAACGCGATATTTTGATTTCAAATGTTTGGAACATTTCCGGTGTTATTCCAGCAACAGCCACAGGAGGGCGAATGCGGCCGCTTCAGTGAGCGTCTGAAGCTGACAAAAAGCATAAATATGCACACAAATAAATGTCTTAACAACTTGTAACTTGGCACACTTATAGATGACATATGTGGCTGGAACTGACGTGACGGAAAGGTGGGTGTGACTAAGAATGACGACGTGATGGACGTGTAAAGGTTTAATTTCGTCATATCTCAGGAACGGAAGGTCGTACAGAGGCGGGGGTTGGACCGGCGTGTTCAGCATAGCCGAATTATGGTGGGTAGACCCACTTCTCAAGTCTCCACAACGTACGGTTAACGCGATATTTTGATTTCAAATGTTTGGAACATTTCCGGTGTTATTCCAGCAACAGCCACAGGAGGGCGAATGCGGCCGCTTCAGTGAGCGTCTGAAGCTGACAAAAAGCATAAATATGCACACAAATAAATGTCTTAACAACTTGTAACTCGGCACACTTATAGATGACATATGTGGCTGGAACTGACGTGACGGAAAGGTGGGTGTGACTAAGAATGACGACGTGATGGACGTGTAAAGGTTTAATTTCGTCATATCTCAGGAACGGAAGGTCGTACACAGGCGGGGGTTGGACCGGCGTGTTCAGCATAGCCGAATTATGGCGGGTAGACCCACTTCCCAAGTCTCCACAACGTACGGTTAACGCGATATTTTGATTTCAAATGTTTGGAACATTTCCGGTGTTATTCCAGCAACAGCCACAGGAGGGCGAATGCGGCCGCTTCAGTGAGCGTCTGAAGCTGACAAAAAGCATAAATATGCACACAAATAAATGTCTTAACAACTTGTAACTTGGCACACTTATAGATGACATATGTGGCTGGAACTGACGTGACGGAAAGGTGGGTGTGACTAAGAATGACGACGTGATGGACGTGTAAAGGTTTAATTTCGTCATATCTCAGGAACGGAAGGTCGTACAGAGGCGGGGGTTGGACCGGCGTGTTCAGCATAGCCGAATTATGGCGGGTAGACCCACTTCTCAAGTCTCCACAACGTACGGTTAACGCGATATTTTGATTTCAAATGTTTGGAACATTTCCGGTGTTATTCCAGCAACAGCCACAGGAGGGCGAATGCGGCCGCTTCAGTGAGCGTCTGAAGCTGACAAAAAGCATAAATATGCACACAAATAAATGTCTTAACAACTTGTAACTTGGCACACTTATAGATGACATATGTGGCTGGAACTGACGTGACGGAAAGGTGGGTGTGACTAAGAATGACGACGTGATGGACGTGTAAAGGTTTAATTTCGTCATATCTCAGGAACGGAAGGTCGTACAGAGGCGGGGGTTGGACCGGCGTGTTCAGCATAGCCGAATTATGGTGGGTAGACCCACTTCTCAAGTCTCTACAACGTACGGTTAACGCGATATTTTGATTTCAAATGTTTGGAACATTTCCGGTGTTATTCCAGAAACAGCCACAGGAGGGCGAACGTGGCCGCTTCAGTGAGCGTCTGAAGCTGACAAAAAGCATAAATATGCACACAAATAAATGTCTTAACAACTTGTAACTTGGCACACTTATAGGTGACATATGTGGCTGGAACTGACGTGACGGAAAAGTGGGTGTGACTTACGGTGACGAGGTTATAGACGTGTAAAGGTTTAATTTGGTCATGTGTCAGGAACGGAAGGTCGTTCAGAGGCGGGGTGGTTTTGTGGACGGACCAGTCTCGCCCAACAACAAAATAATCGTAATTATTATCACAAAGCGCATGTTTCCAGTCGGAGTGTTTTTGTGGACGGACCTTTCCAGCCGGAGTGTTTTTGTGGACGGACGAGTCTCGCCCAACAACAAAATAATTGTAAATAGTATCACAAAGCGCATGTTTCCAGTCGGAGTGTTTTTGTGGACGGACCTTTCCGGCCGGAGTGTTTTTGTGGACGGACGAGTCTCGCCCAACAACAAAATAATCGTAAATCGTATCACAAAACGCATGTTTCCAGCCGGAGTGTTTTTCGATTTCAAATGTTTGGAACATTTCCGGTGTTATTCCAGAAACAGCCACAGGAGGGCGAATGCGGCCGCTTCAGTGAGCGTCTGAAGCTGACAAAAAGCATAAATATGCACACAAATAAATGTCTTAACAACTTGTAACTCGGCACACTTATAGATGACATATGTGGCTGGAACTGACGTGACGGAAAGGTGGGTGTGACTAAGAATGACGACGTGATGGACGTGTAAAGGTTTAATTTCGTCATATCTCAGGAACGGAAGGTCGTACAGAGGCGGGGCTTGGACCGGCGTGTTCAGCATAGCCGAATTATGGTGGGTAGACCCACTTCTCAAGTCTCCACAACGTACGGTTAACGCGATATTTTGATTTCAAATGTTTGGAACATTTCCGGTGTTATTCCAGAAACAGCCACAGGAGGGCGAACGTGGCAGCTTCAGTGAGCGTCTGAAGCTGACAAAAAGCATAAATATGCACACAAATAAATGTCTTAACAACTTGTAACTTGGCACACTTATAGGTGACATATGTGGCTGGAACTGACGTGACGGAAAAGTGGGTGTGACTTACGGTGACGAGGTTATAGACGTGTAAAGGTTTAATTTGGTCATGTGTCAGGAACGGAAGGTCGTTCAGAGGCGGGGTGGTTTTGTGGACGGACCAGTCTCGCCCAACAACAAAATAATCGTAATTATTATCACAAAGCGCATGTTTCCAGTCGGAGTGTTTTTGTGGACGGACCTTTCCAGCCGGAGTGTTTTTGTGGACGGACGAGTCTCGCCCAACAACAAAATAATTGTAAATAGTATCACAAAGCGCATGTTTCCAGTCGGAGTGTTTTTGTGGACGGACCTTTCCGGCCGGAGTGTTTTTGTGGACGGACGAGTCTCGCCCAACAACAAAATAATCGTAAATCGTATCACAAAACGCATGTTTCCAGCCGGAGTGTTTTTCGATTTCAAATGTTTGGAACATTTCCGGTGTTATTCCAGAAACAGCCACAGGAGGGCGAACGTGGCCGCTTCAGTGAGCGTCTGAAGCTGACAAAAAGCATAAATATGCACACAAATAAATGTCTTAACAACTTGTAACTTGGCACACTTATAGATGACATATGTGGCTGGAACTGACGTGACGGAAAGGTGGGTGTGACTAAGAATGACGACGTGATGGACGTGTAAAGGTTTAATTTCGTCATATCTCAGGAACGGAAGGTCGTACAGAGGCGGGGGTTGGACCGGCGTGTTCAGCATAGTCGAATTATGGTGGGTAGACCCACTTCCCAAGTCTCCACAACGTACGGTTAACGCGATATTTTGATTTCAAATGTTTGGAACATTTCCGGTGTTATTCCAGCAACAGCCACAGGAGGGCGAATGCGGCCGCTTCAGTGAGCGTCTGAAGCTGACAAAAAGCATAAATATGCACACAAATAAATGTCTTAACAACTTGTAACTCGGCACACTTATAGATGACATATGTGGCTGGAACTGACGTGACGGAAAGGTGGGTGTGACTAAGAATGACGACGTGATGGACGTGTAAAGGTTTAATTTCGTCATATCTCAGGAACGGAAGGTCGTACAGAGGCGGGGGTTGGACCGGCGTGTTCAGCATAGCCGAATTATGGCGGGTAGACCCACTTCTCAAGTCTCCACAACGTACGGTTAACGCGATATTTTGATTTCAAATGTTTGGAACATTTCCGGTGTTATTCCAGCAACAGCCACAGGAGGGCGAATGCGGCCGCTTCAGTGAGCGTCTGAAGCTGACAAAAAGCATAAATATGCACACAAATAAATGTCTTAACAACTTGTAACTTGGCACACTTATAGATGACATATGTGGCTGGAACTGACGTGACGGAAAGGTGGGTGTGACTAAGAATGACGACGTGATGGACGTGTAAAGGTTTAATTTCGTCATATCTCAGGAACGGAAGGTCGTACAGAGGCGGGGCTTGGACCGGCGTGTTCAGCATAGCCGAATTATGGTGGGTAGACCCACTTCTCAAGTCTCCACAACGTACGGTTAACGCGATATTTTGATTTCAAATGTTTGGAACATTTCCGGTGTTATTCCAGAAACAGCCACAGGAGGGCGAACGTGGCAGCTTCAGTGAGCGTCTGAAGCTGACAAAAAGCATAAATATGCACACAAATAAATGTCTTAACAACTTGTAACTTGGCACACTTATAGGTGACATATGTGGCTGGAACTGACGTGACGGAAAAGTGGGTGTGACTTACGGTGACGAGGTTATAGACGTGTAAAGGTTTAATTTGGTCATGTGTCAGGAACGGAAGGTCGTTCAGAGGCGGGGTGGTTTTGTGGACGGACCAGTCTCGCCCAACAACAAAATAATCGTAATTATTATCACAAAGCGCATGTTTCCAGTCGGAGTGTTTTTGTGGACGGACCTTTCCAGCCGGAGTGTTTTTGTGGACGGACGAGTCTCGCCCAACAACAAAATAATTGTAAATAGTATCACAAAGCGCATGTTTCCAGTCGGAGTGTTTTTGTGGACGGACCTTTCCGGCCGGAGTGTTTTTGTGGACGGACGAGTCTCGCCCAACAACAAAATAATCGTAAATCGTATCACAAAACGCATGTTTCCAGCCGGAGTGTTTTTCGATTTCAAATGTTTGGAACATTTCCGGTGTTATTCCAGAAACAGCCACAGGAGGGCGAACGTGGCCGCTTCAGTGAGCGTCTGAAGCTGACAAAAAGCATAAATATGCACACAAATAAATGTCTTAACAACTTGTAACTTGGCACACTTATAGATGACATATGTGGCTGGAACTGACGTGACGGAAAGGTGGGTGTGACTAAGAATGACGACGTGATGGACGTGTAAAGGTTTAATTTCGTCATATCTCAGGAACGGAAGGTCGTACAGAGGCGGGGGTTGGACCGGCGTGTTCAGCATAGTCGAATTATGGTGGGTAGACCCACTTCCCAAGTCTCCACAACGTACGGTTAACGCGATATTTTGATTTCAAATGTTTGGAACATTTCCGGTGTTATTCCAGCAACAGCCACAGGAGGGCGAATGCGGCCGCTTCAGTGAGCGTCTGAAGCTGACAAAAAGCATAAATATGCACACAAATAAATGTCTTAACAACTTGTAACTTGGCACACTTATAGATGACATATGTGGCTGGAACTGACGTGACGGAAAGGTGGGTGTGACTAAGAATGACGACGTGATGGACGTGTAAAGGTTTAATTTCGTCATATCTCAGGAACGGAAGGTCGTACAGAGGCGGGGGTTGGACCGGCGTGTTCAGCATAGCCGAATTATGGTGGGTAGACCCACTTCTCAAGTCTCTACAACGTACGGTTAACGCGATATTTTGATTTCAAATGTTTGGAACATTTCCGGTGTTATTCCAGAAACAGCCACAGGAGGGCGAATGCGGCCGCTTCAGTGAGCGTCTGAAGCTGACAAAAAGCATAAATATGCACACAAATAAATGTCTTAACAACTTGTAACTCGGCACACTTATAGATGACATATGTGGCTGGAACTGACGTGACGGAAAGGTGGGTGTGACTAAGAATGACGACGTGATGGACGTGTAAAGGTTTAATTTCGTCATATCTCAGGAACGGAAGGTCGTACAGAGGCGGGGCTTGGACCGGCGTGTTCAGCATAGCCGAATTATGGTGGGTAGACCCACTTCTCAAGTCTCCACAACGTACGGTTAACGCGATATTTTGATTTCAAATGTTTGGAACATTTCCGGTGTTATTCCAGAAACAGCCACAGGAGGGCGAACGTGGCAGCTTCAGTGAGCGTCTGAAGCTGACAAAAAGCATAAATATGCACACAAATAAATGTCTTAACAACTTGTAACTTGGCACACTTATAGGTGACATATGTGGCTGGAACTGACGTGACGGAAAAGTGGGTGTGACTTACGGTGACGAGGTTATAGACGTGTAAAGGTTTAATTTGGTCATGTGTCAGGAACGGAAGGTCGTTCAGAGGCGGGGTGGTTTTGTGGACGGACCAGTCTCGCCCAACAACAAAATAATCGTAATTATTATCACAAAGCGCATGTTTCCAGTCGGAGTGTTTTTGTGGACGGACCTTTCCAGCCGGAGTGTTTTTGTGGACGGACGAGTCTCGCCCAACAACAAAATAATTGTAAATAGTATCACAAAGCGCATGTTTCCAGTCGGAGTGTTTTTGTGGACGGACCTTTCCGGCCGGAGTGTTTTTGTGGACGGACGAGTCTCGCCCAACAACAAAATAATCGTAAATCGTATCACAAAACGCATGTTTCCAGCCGGAGTGTTTTTCGATTTCAAATGTTTGGAACATTTCCGGTGTTATTCCAGAAACAGCCACAGGAGGGCGAACGTGGCCGCTTCAGTGAGCGTCTGAAGCTGACAAAAAGCATAAATATGCACACAAATAAATGTCTTAACAACTTGTAACTTGGCACACTTATAGATGACATATGTGGCTGGAACTGACGTGACGGAAAGGTGGGTGTGACTAAGAATGACGACGTGATGGACGTGTAAAGGTTTAATTTCGTCATATCTCAGGAACGGAAGGTCGTACAGAGGCGGGGGTTGGACCGGCGTGTTCAGCATAGTCGAATTATGGTGGGTAGACCCACTTCCCAAGTCTCCACAACGTACGGTTAACGCGATATTTTGATTTCAAATGTTTGGAACATTTCCGGTGTTATTCCAGCAACAGCCACAGGAGGGCGAATGCGGCCGCTTCAGTGAGCGTCTGAAGCTGACAAAAAGCATAAATATGCACACAAATAAATGTCTTAACAACTTGTAACTCGGCACACTTATAGATGACATATGTGGCTGGAACTGACGTGACGGAAAGGTGGGTGTGACTAAGAATGACGACGTGATGGACGTGTAAAGGTTTAATTTCGTCATATCTCAGGAACGGAAGGTCGTACAGAGGCGGGGGTTGGACCGGCGTGTTCAGCATAGCCGAATTATGGTGGGTAGACCCACTTCTCAAGTCTCCACAACGTACGGTTAACGCGATATTTTGATTTCAAATGTTTGGAACATTTCCGGTGTTATTCCAGCAACAGCCACAGGAGGGCGAATGCGGCCGCTTCAGTGAGCGTCTGAAGCTGACAAAAAGCATAAATATGCACACAAATAAATGTCTTAACAACTTGTAACTTGGCACACTTATAGATGACATATGTGGCTGGAACTGACGTGACGGAAAGGTGGGTGTGACTAAGAATGACGACGTGATGGACGTGTAAAGGTTTAATTTCGTCATATCTCAGGAACGGAAGGTCGTACAGAGGCGGGGGTTGGACCGGCGTGTTCAGCATAGCCGAATTATGGTGGGTAGACCCACTTCTCAAGTCTCCACAACGTACGGTTAACGCGATATTTTGATTTCAAATGTTTGGAACATTTCCGGTGTTATTCCAGCAACAGCCACAGGAGGGCGAATGCGGCCGCTTCAGTGAGCGTCTGAAGCTGACAAAAAGCATAAATATGCACACAAATAAATGTCTTAACAACTTGTAACTCGGCACACTTATAGATGACATATGTGGCTGGAACTGACGTGACGGAAAGGTGGGTGTGACTAAGAATGACGACGTGATGGACGTGTAAAGGTTTAATTTCGTCATATCTCAGGAACGGAAGGTCGTACACAGGCGGGGGTTGGACCGGCGTGTTCAGCATAGCCGAATTATGGCGGGTAGACCCACTTCCCAAGTCTCCACAACGTACGGTTAACGCGATATTTTGATTTCAAATGTTTGGAACATTTCCGGTGTTATTCCAGCAACAGCCACAGGAGGGCGAATGCGGCCGCTTCAGTGAGCGTCTGAAGCTGACAAAAAGCATAAATATGCACACAAATAAATGTCTTAACAACTTGTAACTTGGCACACTTATAGATGACATATGTGGCTGGAACTGACGTGACGGAAAGGTGGGTGTGACTAAGAATGACGACGTGATGGACGTGTAAAGGTTTAATTTCGTCATATCTCAGGAACGGAAGGTCGTACAGAGGCGGGGGTTGGACCGGCGTGTTCAGCATAGCCGAATTATGGCGGGTAGACCCACTTCTCAAGTCTCCACAACGTACGGTTAACGCGATATTTTGATTTCAAATGTTTGGAACATTTCCGGTGTTATTCCAGCAACAGCCACAGGAGGGCGAATGCGGCCGCTTCAGTGAGCGTCTGAAGCTGACAAAAAGCATAAATATGCACACAAATAAATGTCTTAACAACTTGTAACTTGGCACACTTATAGATGACATATGTGGCTGGAACTGACGTGACGGAAAGGTGGGTGTGACTAAGAATGACGACGTGATGGACGTGTAAAGGTTTAATTTCGTCATATCTCAGGAACGGAAGGTCGTACAGAGGCGGGGGTTGGACCGGCGTGTTCAGCATAGCCGAATTATGGTGGGTAGACCCACTTCTCAAGTCTCTACAACGTACGGTTAACGCGATATTTTGATTTCAAATGTTTGGAACATTTCCGGTGTTATTCCAGAAACAGCCACAGGAGGGCGAACGTGGCCGCTTCAGTGAGCGTCTGAAGCTGACAAAAAGCATAAATATGCACACAAATAAATGTCTTAACAACTTGTAACTTGGCACACTTATAGGTGACATATGTGGCTGGAACTGACGTGACGGAAAAGTGGGTGTGACTTACGGTGACGAGGTTATAGACGTGTAAAGGTTTAATTTGGTCATGTGTCAGGAACGGAAGGTCGTTCAGAGGCGGGGTGGTTTTGTGGACGGACCAGTCTCGCCCAACAACAAAATAATCGTAATTATTATCACAAAGCGCATGTTTCCAGTCGGAGTGTTTTTGTGGACGGACCTTTCCAGCCGGAGTGTTTTTGTGGACGGACGAGTCTCGCCCAACAACAAAATAATTGTAAATAGTATCACAAAGCGCATGTTTCCAGTCGGAGTGTTTTTGTGGACGGACCTTTCCGGCCGGAGTGTTTTTGTGGACGGACGAGTCTCGCCCAACAACAAAATAATCGTAAATCGTATCACAAAACGCATGTTTCCAGCCGGAGTGTTTTTCGATTTCAAATGTTTGGAACATTTCCGGTGTTATTCCAGAAACAGCCACAGGAGGGCGAATGCGGCCGCTTCAGTGAGCGTCTGAAGCTGACAAAAAGCATAAATATGCACACAAATAAATGTCTTAACAACTTGTAACTCGGCACACTTATAGATGACATATGTGGCTGGAACTGACGTGACGGAAAGGTGGGTGTGACTAAGAATGACGACGTGATGGACGTGTAAAGGTTTAATTTCGTCATATCTCAGGAACGGAAGGTCGTACAGAGGCGGGGCTTGGACCGGCGTGTTCAGCATAGCCGAATTATGGTGGGTAGACCCACTTCTCAAGTCTCCACAACGTACGGTTAACGCGATATTTTGATTTCAAATGTTTGGAACATTTCCGGTGTTATTCCAGAAACAGCCACAGGAGGGCGAACGTGGCAGCTTCAGTGAGCGTCTGAAGCTGACAAAAAGCATAAATATGCACACAAATAAATGTCTTAACAACTTGTAACTTGGCACACTTATAGGTGACATATGTGGCTGGAACTGACGTGACGGAAAAGTGGGTGTGACTTACGGTGACGAGGTTATAGACGTGTAAAGGTTTAATTTGGTCATGTGTCAGGAACGGAAGGTCGTTCAGAGGCGGGGTGGTTTTGTGGACGGACCAGTCTCGCCCAACAACAAAATAATCGTAATTATTATCACAAAGCGCATGTTTCCAGTCGGAGTGTTTTTGTGGACGGACCTTTCCAGCCGGAGTGTTTTTGTGGACGGACGAGTCTCGCCCAACAACAAAATAATTGTAAATAGTATCACAAAGCGCATGTTTCCAGTCGGAGTGTTTTTGTGGACGGACCTTTCCGGCCGGAGTGTTTTTGTGGACGGACGAGTCTCGCCCAACAACAAAATAATCGTAAATCGTATCACAAAACGCATGTTTCCAGCCGGAGTGTTTTTCGATTTCAAATGTTTGGAACATTTCCGGTGTTATTCCAGAAACAGCCACAGGAGGGCGAACGTGGCCGCTTCAGTGAGCGTCTGAAGCTGACAAAAAGCATAAATATGCACACAAATAAATGTCTTAACAACTTGTAACTTGGCACACTTATAGATGACATATGTGGCTGGAACTGACGTGACGGAAAGGTGGGTGTGACTAAGAATGACGACGTGATGGACGTGTAAAGGTTTAATTTCGTCATATCTCAGGAACGGAAGGTCGTACAGAGGCGGGGGTTGGACCGGCGTGTTCAGCATAGTCGAATTATGGTGGGTAGACCCACTTCCCAAGTCTCCACAACGTACGGTTAACGCGATATTTTGATTTCAAATGTTTGGAACATTTCCGGTGTTATTCCAGCAACAGCCACAGGAGGGCGAATGCGGCCGCTTCAGTGAGCGTCTGAAGCTGACAAAAAGCATAAATATGCACACAAATAAATGTCTTAACAACTTGTAACTCGGCACACTTATAGATGACATATGTGGCTGGAACTGACGTGACGGAAAGGTGGGTGTGACTAAGAATGACGACGTGATGGACGTGTAAAGGTTTAATTTCGTCATATCTCAGGAACGGAAGGTCGTACAGAGGCGGGGGTTGGACCGGCGTGTTCAGCATAGCCGAATTATGGCGGGTAGACCCACTTCTCAAGTCTCCACAACGTACGGTTAACGCGATATTTTGATTTCAAATGTTTGGAACATTTCCGGTGTTATTCCAGCAACAGCCACAGGAGGGCGAATGCGGCCGCTTCAGTGAGCGTCTGAAGCTGACAAAAAGCATAAATATGCACACAAATAAATGTCTTAACAACTTGTAACTTGGCACACTTATAGATGACATATGTGGCTGGAACTGACGTGACGGAAAGGTGGGTGTGACTAAGAATGACGACGTGATGGACGTGTAAAGGTTTAATTTCGTCATATCTCAGGAACGGAAGGTCGTACAGAGGCGGGGCTTGGACCGGCGTGTTCAGCATAGCCGAATTATGGTGGGTAGACCCACTTCTCAAGTCTCCACAACGTACGGTTAACGCGATATTTTGATTTCAAATGTTTGGAACATTTCCGGTGTTATTCCAGAAACAGCCACAGGAGGGCGAACGTGGCAGCTTCAGTGAGCGTCTGAAGCTGACAAAAAGCATAAATATGCACACAAATAAATGTCTTAACAACTTGTAACTTGGCACACTTATAGGTGACATATGTGGCTGGAACTGACGTGACGGAAAAGTGGGTGTGACTTACGGTGACGAGGTTATAGACGTGTAAAGGTTTAATTTGGTCATGTGTCAGGAACGGAAGGTCGTTCAGAGGCGGGGTGGTTTTGTGGACGGACCAGTCTCGCCCAACAACAAAATAATCGTAATTATTATCACAAAGCGCATGTTTCCAGTCGGAGTGTTTTTGTGGACGGACCTTTCCAGCCGGAGTGTTTTTGTGGACGGACGAGTCTCGCCCAACAACAAAATAATTGTAAATAGTATCACAAAGCGCATGTTTCCAGTCGGAGTGTTTTTGTGGACGGACCTTTCCGGCCGGAGTGTTTTTGTGGACGGACGAGTCTCGCCCAACAACAAAATAATCGTAAATCGTATCACAAAACGCATGTTTCCAGCCGGAGTGTTTTTCGATTTCAAATGTTTGGAACATTTCCGGTGTTATTCCAGAAACAGCCACAGGAGGGCGAACGTGGCCGCTTCAGTGAGCGTCTGAAGCTGACAAAAAGCATAAATATGCACACAAATAAATGTCTTAACAACTTGTAACTTGGCACACTTATAGATGACATATGTGGCTGGAACTGACGTGACGGAAAGGTGGGTGTGACTAAGAATGACGACGTGATGGACGTGTAAAGGTTTAATTTCGTCATATCTCAGGAACGGAAGGTCGTACAGAGGCGGGGGTTGGACCGGCGTGTTCAGCATAGCCGAATTATGGCGGGTAGACCCACTTCTCAAGTCTCCACAACGTACGGTTAACGCGATATTTTGATTTCAAATGTTTGGAACATTTCCGGTGTTATTCCAGCAACAGCCACAGGAGGGCGAATGCGGCCGCTTCAGTGAGCGTCTGAAGCTGACAAAAAGCATAAATATGCACACAAATAAATGTCTTAACAACTTGTAACTCGGCACACTTATAGATGACATATGTGGCTGGAACTGACGTGACGGAAAGGTGGGTGTGACTAAGAATGACGACGTGATGGACGTGTAAAGGTTTAATTTCGTCATATCTCAGGAACGGAAGGTCGTACAGAGGCGGGGCTTGGACCGGCGTGTTCAGCATAGCCGAATTATGGTGGGTAGACCCACTTCTCAAGTCTCCACAACGTACGGTTAACGCGATATTTTGATTTCAAATGTTTGGAACATTTCCGGTGTTATTCCAGAAACAGCCACACGTGGCAGCTTCAGTGAGCGTCTGAAGCTGACAAAAAGCATAAATATGCACACAAATAAATGTCTTAACAACTTGTAACTTGGCACACTTATAGGTGACATATGTGGCTGGAACTGACGTGACGGAAAAGTGGGTGTGACTTACGGTGACGAGGTTATAGACGTGTAAAGGTTTAATTTGGTCATGTGTCAGGAACGGAAGGTCGTTCAGAGGCGGGGTGGTTTTGTGGACGGACCAGTCTCGCCCAACAACAAAATAATCGTAATTATTATCACAAAGCGCATGTTTCCAGTCGGAGTGTTTTTGTGGACGGACCTTTCCAGCCGGAGTGTTTTTGTGGACGGACGAGTCTCGCCCAACAACAAAATAATTGTAAATAGTATCACAAAGCGCATGTTTCCAGTCGGAGTGTTTTTGTGGACGGACCTTTCCGGCCGGAGTGTTTTTGTGGACGGACGAGTCTCGCCCAACAACAAAATAATCGTAAATCGTATCACAAAACGCATGTTTCCAGCCGGAGTGTTTTTCGATTTCAAATGTTTGGAACATTTCCGGTGTTATTCCAGAAACAGCCACAGGAGGGCGAACGTGGCCGCTTCAGTGAGCGTCTGAAGCTGACAAAAAGCATAAATATGCACACAAATAAATGTCTTAACAACTTGTAACTTGGCACACTTATAGATGACATATGTGGCTGGAACTGACGTGACGGAAAGGTGGGTGTGACTAAGAATGACGACGTGATGGACGTGTAAAGGTTTAATTTCGTCATATCTCAGGAACGGAAGGTCGTACAGAGGCGGGGGTTGGACCGGCGTGTTCAGCATAGCCGAATTATGGTGGGTAGACCCACTTCTCAAGTCTCTACAACGTACGGTTAACGCGATATTTTGATTTCAAATGTTTGGAACATTTCCGGTGTTATTCCAGAAACAGCCACAGGAGGGCGAATGCGGCCGCTTCAGTGAGCTTCTGAAGCTGACAAAAAGCATAAATATGCACACAAATAAATGTCTTAACAACTTGTAACTCGGCACACTTATAGATGACATATGTGGCTGGAACTGACGTGACGGAAAGGTGGGTGTGACTAAGAATGACGACGTGATGGACGTGTAAAGGTTTAATTTCGTCATATCTCAGGAACGGAAGGTCGTACAGAGGCGGGGCTTGGACCGGCGTGTTCAGCATAGCCGAATTATGGTGGGTAGACCCACTTCTCAAGTCTCCACAACGTACGGTTAACGCGATATTTTGATTTCAAATGTTTGGAACATTTCCGGTGTTATTCCAGAAACAGCCACAGGAGGGCGAACGTGGCAGCTTCAGTGAGCGTCTGAAGCTGACAAAAAGCATAAATATGCACACAAATAAATGTCTTAACAACTTGTAACTTGGCACACTTATAGGTGACATATGTGGCTGGAACTGACGTGACGGAAAAGTGGGTGTGACTTACGGTGACGAGGTTATAGACGTGTAAAGGTTTAATTTGGTCATGTGTCAGGAACGGAAGGTCGTTCAGAGGCGGGGTGGTTTTGTGGACGGACCAGTCTCGCCCAACAACAAAATAATCGTAATTATTATCACAAAGCGCATGTTTCCA
The DNA here is from genome assembly GCF_040956055.1 of Brachionichthys hirsutus. Classification (NCBI taxonomy): domain Eukaryota; kingdom Metazoa; phylum Chordata; class Actinopteri; order Lophiiformes; family Brachionichthyidae; genus Brachionichthys; species Brachionichthys hirsutus. The sequence continues at coordinate 74,366 of NW_027180533.1, read as the reverse complement.
GTCGGAGTGTTTTTGTGGACGGACCTTTCCAGCCGGAGTGTTTTTGTGGACGGACGAGTCTCGCCCAACAACAAAATAATTGTAAATAGTATCACAAAGCGCATGTTTCCAGTCGGAGTGTTTTTGTGGACGGACCTTTCCGGCCGGAGTGTTTTTGTGGACGGACGAGTCTCGCCCAACAACAAAATAATCGTAAATCGTATCACAAAACGCATGTTTCCAGCCGGAGTGTTTTTCGATTTCAAATGTTTGGAACATTTCCGGTGTTATTCCAGAAACAGCCACAGGAGGGCGAACGTGGCCGCTTCAGTGAGCGTCTGAAGCTGACAAAAAGCATAAATATGCACACAAATAAATGTCTTAACAACTTGTAACTTGGCACACTTATAGATGACATATGTGGCTGGAACTGACGTGACGGAAAGGTGGGTGTGACTAAGAATGACGACGTGATGGACGTGTAAAGGTTTAATTTCGTCATATCTCAGGAACGGAAGGTCGTACAGAGGCGGGGGTTGGACCGGCGTGTTCAGCATAGTCGAATTATGGTGGGTAGACCCACTTCCCAAGTCTCCACAACGTACGGTTAACGCGATATTTTGATTTCAAATGTTTGGAACATTTCCGGTGTTATTCCAGCAACAGCCACAGGAGGGCGAATGCGGCCGCTTCAGTGAGCGTCTGAAGCTGACAAAAAGCATAAATATGCACACAAATAAATGTCTTAACAACTTGTAACTCGGCACACTTATAGATGACATATGTGGCTGGAACTGACGTGACGGAAAGGTGGGTGTGACTAAGAATGACGACGTGATGGACGTGTAAAGGTTTAATTTCGTCATATCTCAGGAACGGAAGGTCGTACAGAGGCGGGGGTTGGACCGGCGTGTTCAGCATAGCCGAATTATGGTGGGTAGACCCACTTCTCAAGTCTCCACAACGTACGGTTAACGCGATATTTTGATTTCAAATGTTTGGAACATTTCCGGTGTTATTCCAGCAACAGCCACAGGAGGGCGAATGCGGCCGCTTCAGTGAGCGTCTGAAGCTGACAAAAAGCATAAATATGCACACAAATAAATGTCTTAACAACTTGTAACTTGGCACACTTATAGATGACATATGTGGCTGGAACTGACGTGACGGAAAGGTGGGTGTGACTAAGAATGACGACGTGATGGACGTGTAAAGGTTTAATTTCGTCATATCTCAGGAACGGAAGGTCGTACAGAGGCGGGGGTTGGACCGGCGTGTTCAGCATAGCCGAATTATGGTGGGTAGACCCACTTCTCAAGTCTCCACAACGTACGGTTAACGCGATATTTTGATTTCAAATGTTTGGAACATTTCCGGTGTTATTCCAGCAACAGCCACAGGAGGGCGAATGCGGCCGCTTCAGTGAGCGTCTGAAGCTGACAAAAAGCATAAATATGCACACAAATAAATGTCTTAACAACTTGTAACTCGGCACACTTATAGATGACATATGTGGCTGGAACTGACGTGACGGAAAGGTGGGTGTGACTAAGAATGACGACGTGATGGACGTGTAAAGGTTTAATTTCGTCATATCTCAGGAACGGAAGGTCGTACACAGGCGGGGGTTGGACCGGCGTGTTCAGCATAGCCGAATTATGGTGGGTAGACCCACTTCCCAAGTCTCCACAACGTACGGTTAACGCGATATTTTGATTTCAAATGTTTGGAACATTTCCGGTGTTATTCCAGAAACAGCCACAGGAGGGCGAACGTGGCCGCTTCAGTGAGCGTCTGAAGCTGACAAAAAGCATAAATATGCACACAAATAAATGTCTTAACAACTTGTAACTTGGCACACTTATAGATAACATATGTGGCTGGAACTGACGTGACGGAAAGGTGGGTGTGACTAAGAATGACGACGTGATGGACGTGTAAAGGTTTAATTTCGTCATATCTCAGGAACGGAAGGTCGTACAGAGGCGGGGGTTGGACCGGCGTGTTCAGCATAGCCGAATTATGGTGGGTAGACCCACTTCTCAAGTCTCCACAACGTACGGTTAACGCGATATTTTGATTTCAAATGTTTGGAACATTTCCGGTGTTATTCCAGCAACAGCCACAGGAGGGCGAATGCGGCCGCTTCAGTGAGCGTCTGAAGCTGACAAAAAGCATAAATATGCACACAAATAAATGTCTTAACAACTTGTAACTTGGCACACTTATAGATGACATATGTGGCTGGAACTGACGTGACGGAAAGGTGGGTGTGACTAAGAATGACGACGTGATGGACGTGTAAAGGTTTAATTTCGTCATATCTCAGGAACGGAAGGTCGTACAGAGGCGGGGGTTGGACCGGCGTGTTCAGCATAGCCGAATTATGGCGGGTAGACCCACTTCTCAAGTCTCCACAACGTACGGTTAACGCGATATTTTGATTTCAAATGTTTGGAACATTTCCGGTGTTATTCCAGCAACAGCCACAGGAGGGCGAATGCGGCCGCTTCAGTGAGCGTCTGAAGCTGACAAAAAGCATAAATATGCACACAAATAAATGTCTTAACAACTTGTAACTTGGCACACTTATAGATGACATATGTGGCTGGAACTGACGTGACGGAAAGGTGGGTGTGACTAAGAATGACGACGTGATGGACGTGTAAAGGTTTAATTTCGTCATATCTCAGGAACGGAAGGTCGTACAGAGGCGGGGGTTGGACCGGCGTGTTCAGCATAGCCGAATTATGGTGGGTAGACCCACTTCTCAAGTCTCTACAACGTACGGTTAACGCGATATTTTGATTTCAAATGTTTGGAACATTTCCGGTGTTATTCCAGAAACAGCCACAGGAGGGCGAACGTGGCCGCTTCAGTGAGCGTCTGAAGCTGACAAAAAGCATAAATATGCACACAAATAAATGTCTTAACAACTTGTAACTTGGCACACTTATAGGTGACATATGTGGCTGGAACTGACGTGACGGAAAGGTGGGTGTGACTAAGAATGACGACGTGATGGACGTGTAAAGGTTTAATTTCGTAATATCTCAGGAACGGAAGGTCGTACAGAGGCGGGGGTTGGACCGGCGTGTTCAGCATAGCCGAATTATGGTGGGTAGACCCACTTCTCAAGTCTCCACAACGTACGGTTAACGCGATATTTTGATTTCAAATGTTTGGAACATTTCCGGTGTTATTCCAGCAACAGCCACAGGAGGGCGAACGCGGCCGCTTCAGTGAGCGTCTGAAGCTGACAAAAAGCATAAATATGCACACAAATAAATGTCTTAACAACTTGTAACTTGGCACACTTATAGATGACATATGTGGCTGGAACTGACGTGACGGAAAGGTGGCTGTGACTAAGAATGACGACGTGATGGACGTGTAAAGGTTTAATTTCGTCATATCTCAGGAACGGAAGGTCGTACAGAGGCGGGGCTTGGACCGGCGTGTTCAGCATAGCCGAATTATGGCGGGCAGACCCACTTCTCAAGTCTCCACAACGTACGGTTAACGCGATATTTTGATTTCAAATGTTTGGAACATTTCCGGTGTTATTCCAGCAACAGCCACAGGAGGGCGAATGCGGCCGCTTCAGTGAGCGTCTGAAGCTGACAAAAAGCATAAATATGCACACAAATAAATGTCTTAACAACTTGTAACTTGGCACACTTATAGATGACATATGTGGCTGGAACTGACGTGACGGAAAGGTGGGTGTGACTAAGAATGACGACGTGATGGACGTGTAAAGGTTTAATTTCGTCATATCTCAGGAACGGAAGGTCGTACAGAGGCGGGGGTTGGACCGGCGTGTTCAGCATAGCCGAATTATGGTGGGTAGACCCACTTCTCAAGTCTCCACAACGTACGGTTAACGCGATATTTTGATTTCAAATGTTTGGAACATTTCCGGTGTTATTCCAGCAACAGCCACAGGAGGGCGAATGCTGCCGCTTCAGTGAGCGTCTGAAGCTGACAAAAAGCATAAATATGCACACAAATAAATGTCTTAACAACTTGTAACTCGGCACACTTATAGATGACATATGTGGCTGGAACTGACGTGACGGAAAGGTGGGTGTGACTAAGAATGACGACGTGATGGACGTGTAAAGGTTTAATTTCGTCATATCTCAGGAACGGAAGGTCGTACACAGGCGGGGGTTGGACCGGCGTGTTCAGCATAGCCGAATTATGGCGGGTAGACCCACTTCCCAAGTCTCCACAACGTACGGTTAACGCGATATTTTGATTTCAAATGTTTGGAACATTTCCGGTGTTATTCCAGCAACAGCCACAGGAGGGCGAATGCGGCCGCTTCAGTGAGCGTCTGAAGCTGACAAAAAGCATAAATATGCACACAAATAAATGTCTTAACAACTTGTAACTTGGCACACTTATAGATGACATATGTGGCTGGAACTGACGTGACGGAAAGGTGGGTGTGACTAAGAATGACGACGTGATGGACGTGTAAAGGTTTAATTTCGTCATATCTCAGGAACGGAAGGTCGTACAGAGGCGGGGGTTGGACCGGCGTGTTCAGCATAGCCGAATTATGGCGGGTAGACCCACTTCTCAAGTCTCCACAACGTACGGTTAACGCGATATTTTGATTTCAAATGTTTGGAACATTTCCGGTGTTATTCCAGCAACAGCCACAGGAGGGCGAATGCGGCCGCTTCAGTGAGCGTCTGAAGCTGACAAAAAGCATAAATATGCACACAAATAAATGTCTTAACAACTTGTAACTTGGCACACTTATAGATGACATATGTGGCTGGAACTGACGTGACGGAAAGGTGGGTGTGACTAAGAATGACGACGTGATGGACGTGTAAAGGTTTAATTTCGTCATATCTCAGGAACGGAAGGTCGTACAGAGGCGGGGGTTGGACCGGCGTGTTCAGCATAGCCGAATTATGGTGGGTAGACCCACTTCTCAAGTCTCCACAACGTACGGTTAACGCGATATTTTGATTTCAAATGTTTGGAACATTTCCGGTGTTATTCCAGCAACAGCCACAGGAGGGCGAATGCTGCCGCTTCAGTGAGCGTCTGAAGCTGACAAAAAGCATAAATATGCACACAAATAAATGTCTTAACAACTTGTAACTCGGCACACTTATAGATGACATATGTGGCTGGAACTGACGTGACGGAAAGGTGGGTGTGACTAAGAATGACGACGTGATGGACGTGTAAAGGTTTAATTTCGTCATATCTCAGGAACGGAAGGTCGTACACAGGCGGGGGTTGGACCGGCGTGTTCAGCATAGCCGAATTATGGCGGGTAGACCCACTTCCCAAGTCTCCACAACGTACGGTTAACGCGATATTTTGATTTCAAATGTTTGGAACATTTCCGGTGTTATTCCAGCAACAGCCACAGGAGGGCGAATGCGGCCGCTTCAGTGAGCGTCTGAAGCTGACAAAAAGCATAAATATGCACACAAATAAATGTCTTAACAACTTGTAACTTGGCACACTTATAGATGACATATGTGGCTGGAACTGACGTGACGGAAAGGTGGGTGTGACTAAGAATGACGACGTGATGGACGTGTAAAGGTTTAATTTCGTCATATCTCAGGAACGGAAGGTCGTACAGAGGCGGGGGTTGGACCGGCGTGTTCAGCATAGCCGAATTATGGCGGGTAGACCCACTTCTCAAGTCTCCACAACGTACGGTTAACGCGATATTTTGATTTCAAATGTTTGGAACATTTCCGGTGTTATTCCAGCAACAGCCACAGGAGGGCGAATGCGGCCGCTTCAGTGAGCGTCTGAAGCTGACAAAAAGCATAAATATGCACACAAATAAATGTCTTAACAACTTGTAACTTGGCACACTTATAGATGACATATGTGGCTGGAACTGACGTGACGGAAAGGTGGGTGTGACTAAGAATGACGACGTGATGGACGTGTAAAGGTTTAATTTCGTCATATCTCAGGAACGGAAGGTCGTACAGAGGCGGGGGTTGGACCGGCGTGTTCAGCATAGCCGAATTATGGTGGGTAGACCCACTTCTCAAGTCTCTACAACGTACGGTTAACGCGATATTTTGATTTCAAATGTTTGGAACATTTCCGGTGTTATTCCAGAAACAGCCACAGGAGGGCGAACGTGGCCGCTTCAGTGAGCGTCTGAAGCTGACAAAAAGCATAAATATGCACACAAATAAATGTCTTAACAACTTGTAACTTGGCACACTTATAGGTGACATATGTGGCTGGAACTGACGTGACGGAAAAGTGGGTGTGACTTACGGTGACGAGGTTATAGACGTGTAAAGGTTTAATTTGGTCATGTGTCAGGAACGGAAGGTCGTTCAGAGGCGGGGTGGTTTTGTGGACGGACCAGTCTCGCCCAACAACAAAATAATCGTAATTATTATCACAAAGCGCATGTTTCCAGTCGGAGTGTTTTTGTGGACGGACCTTTCCAGCCGGAGTGTTTTTGTGGACGGACGAGTCTCGCCCAACAACAAAATAATTGTAAATAGTATCACAAAGCGCATGTTTCCAGTCGGAGTGTTTTTGTGGACGGACCTTTCCGGCCGGAGTGTTTTTGTGGACGGACGAGTCTCGCCCAACAACAAAATAATCGTAAATCGTATCACAAAACGCATGTTTCCAGCCGGAGTGTTTTTCGATTTCAAATGTTTGGAACATTTCCGGTGTTATTCCAGAAACAGCCACAGGAGGGCGAATGCGGCCGCTTCAGTGAGCGTCTGAAGCTGACAAAAAGCATAAATATGCACACAAATAAATGTCTTAACAACTTGTAACTCGGCACACTTATAGATGACATATGTGGCTGGAACTGACGTGACGGAAAGGTGGGTGTGACTAAGAATGACGACGTGATGGACGTGTAAAGGTTTAATTTCGTCATATCTCAGGAACGGAAGGTCGTACAGAGGCGGGGCTTGGACCGGCGTGTTCAGCATAGCCGAATTATGGTGGGTAGACCCACTTCTCAAGTCTCCACAACGTACGGTTAACGCGATATTTTGATTTCAAATGTTTGGAACATTTCCGGTGTTATTCCAGAAACAGCCACAGGAGGGCGAACGTGGCAGCTTCAGTGAGCGTCTGAAGCTGACAAAAAGCATAAATATGCACACAAATAAATGTCTTAACAACTTGTAACTTGGCACACTTATAGGTGACATATGTGGCTGGAACTGACGTGACGGAAAAGTGGGTGTGACTTACGGTGACGAGGTTATAGACGTGTAAAGGTTTAATTTGGTCATGTGTCAGGAACGGAAGGTCGTTCAGAGGCGGGGTGGTTTTGTGGACGGACCAGTCTCGCCCAACAACAAAATAATCGTAATTATTATCACAAAGCGCATGTTTCCAGTCGGAGTGTTTTTGTGGACGGACCTTTCCAGCCGGAGTGTTTTTGTGGACGGACGAGTCTCGCCCAACAACAAAATAATTGTAAATAGTATCACAAAGCGCATGTTTCCAGTCGGAGTGTTTTTGTGGACGGACCTTTCCGGCCGGAGTGTTTTTGTGGACGGACGAGTCTCGCCCAACAACAAAATAATCGTAAATCGTATCACAAAACGCATGTTTCCAGCCGGAGTGTTTTTCGATTTCAAATGTTTGGAACATTTCCGGTGTTATTCCAGAAACAGCCACAGGAGGGCGAACGTGGCCGCTTCAGTGAGCGTCTGAAGCTGACAAAAAGCATAAATATGCACACAAATAAATGTCTTAACAACTTGTAACTTGGCACACTTATAGATGACATATGTGGCTGGAACTGACGTGACGGAAAGGTGGGTGTGACTAAGAATGACGACGTGATGGACGTGTAAAGGTTTAATTTCGTCATATCTCAGGAACGGAAGGTCGTACAGAGGCGGGGGTTGGACCGGCGTGTTCAGCATAGTCGAATTATGGTGGGTAGACCCACTTCCCAAGTCTCCACAACGTACGGTTAACGCGATATTTTGATTTCAAATGTTTGGAACATTTCCGGTGTTATTCCAGCAACAGCCACAGGAGGGCGAATGCGGCCGCTTCAGTGAGCGTCTGAAGCTGACAAAAAGCATAAATATGCACACAAATAAATGTCTTAACAACTTGTAACTCGGCACACTTATAGATGACATATGTGGCTGGAACTGACGTGACGGAAAGGTGGGTGTGACTAAGAATGACGACGTGATGGACGTGTAAAGGTTTAATTTCGTCATATCTCAGGAACGGAAGGTCGTACAGAGGCGGGGGTTGGACCGGCGTGTTCAGCATAGCCGAATTATGGCGGGTAGACCCACTTCTCAAGTCTCCACAACGTACGGTTAACGCGATATTTTGATTTCAAATGTTTGGAACATTTCCGGTGTTATTCCAGCAACAGCCACAGGAGGGCGAATGCGGCCGCTTCAGTGAGCGTCTGAAGCTGACAAAAAGCATAAATATGCACACAAATAAATGTCTTAACAACTTGTAACTTGGCACACTTATAGATGACATATGTGGCTGGAACTGACGTGACGGAAAGGTGGGTGTGACTAAGAATGACGACGTGATGGACGTGTAAAGGTTTAATTTCGTCATATCTCAGGAACGGAAGGTCGTACAGAGGCGGGGCTTGGACCGGCGTGTTCAGCATAGCCGAATTATGGTGGGTAGACCCACTTCTCAAGTCTCCACAACGTACGGTTAACGCGATATTTTGATTTCAAATGTTTGGAACATTTCCGGTGTTATTCCAGAAACAGCCACAGGAGGGCGAACGTGGCAGCTTCAGTGAGCGTCTGAAGCTGACAAAAAGCATAAATATGCACACAAATAAATGTCTTAACAACTTGTAACTTGGCACACTTATAGGTGACATATGTGGCTGGAACTGACGTGACGGAAAAGTGGGTGTGACTTACGGTGACGAGGTTATAGACGTGTAAAGGTTTAATTTGGTCATGTGTCAGGAACGGAAGGTCGTTCAGAGGCGGGGTGGTTTTGTGGACGGACCAGTCTCGCCCAACAACAAAATAATCGTAATTATTATCACAAAGCGCATGTTTCCAGTCGGAGTGTTTTTGTGGACGGACCTTTCCAGCCGGAGTGTTTTTGTGGACGGACGAGTCTCGCCCAACAACAAAATAATTGTAAATAGTATCACAAAGCGCATGTTTCCAGTCGGAGTGTTTTTGTGGACGGACCTTTCCGGCCGGAGTGTTTTTGTGGACGGACGAGTCTCGCCCAACAACAAAATAATCGTAAATCGTATCACAAAACGCATGTTTCCAGCCGGAGTGTTTTTCGATTTCAAATGTTTGGAACATTTCCGGTGTTATTCCAGAAACAGCCACAGGAGGGCGAACGTGGCCGCTTCAGTGAGCGTCTGAAGCTGACAAAAAGCATAAATATGCACACAAATAAATGTCTTAACAACTTGTAACTTGGCACACTTATAGATGACATATGTGGCTGGAACTGACGTGACGGAAAGGTGGGTGTGACTAAGAATGACGACGTGATGGACGTGTAAAGGTTTAATTTCGTCATATCTCAGGAACGGAAGGTCGTACAGAGGCGGGGGTTGGACCGGCGTGTTCAGCATAGCCGAATTATGGCGGGTAGACCCACTTCTCAAGTCTCCACAACGTACGGTTAACGCGATATTTTGATTTCAAATGTTTGGAACATTTCCGGTGTTATTCCAGCAACAGCCACAGGAGGGCGAATGCGGCCGCTTCAGTGAGCGTCTGAAGCTGACAAAAAGCATAAATATGCACACAAATAAATGTCTTAACAACTTGTAACTTGGCACACTTATAGATGACATATGTGGCTGGAACTGACGTGACGGAAAGGTGGGTGTGACTAAGAATGACGACGTGATGGACGTGTAAAGGTTTAATTTCGTCATATCTCAGGAACGGAAGGTCGTACAGAGGCGGGGCTTGGACCGGCGTGTTCAGCATAGCCGAATTATGGTGGGTAGACCCACTTCTCAAGTCTCCACAACGTACGGTTAACGCGATATTTTGATTTCAAATGTTTGGAACATTTCCGGTGTTATTCCAGAAACAGCCACAGGAGGGCGAACGTGGCAGCTTCAGTGAGCGTCTGAAGCTGACAAAAAGCATAAATATGCACACAAATAAATGTCTTAACAACTTGTAACTTGGCACACTTATAGGTGACATATGTGGCTGGAACTGACGTGACGGAAAAGTGGGTGTGACTTACGGTGACGAGGTTATAGACGTGTAAAGGTTTAATTTGGTCATGTGTCAGGAACGGAAGGTCGTTCAGAGGCGGGGTGGTTTTGTGGACGGACCAGTCTCGCCCAACAACAAAATAATCGTAATTATTATCACAAAGCGCATGTTTCCAGTCGGAGTGTTTTTGTGGACGGACCTTTCCAGCCGGAGTGTTTTTGTGGACGGACGAGTCTCGCCCAACAACAAAATAATTGTAAATAGTATCACAAAGCGCATGTTTCCAGTCGGAGTGTTTTTGTGGACGGACCTTTCCGGCCGGAGTGTTTTTGTGGACGGACGAGTCTCGCCCAACAACAAAATAATCGTAAATCGTATCACAAAACGCATGTTTCCAGCCGGAGTGTTTTTCGATTTCAAATGTTTGGAACATTTCCGGTGTTATTCCAGAAACAGCCACAGGAGGGCGAACGTGGCCGCTTCAGTGAGCGTCTGAAGCTGACAAAAAGCATAAATATGCACACAAATAAATGTCTTAACAACTTGTAACTTGGCACACTTATAGATGACATATGTGGCTGGAACTGACGTGACGGAAAGGTGGGTGTGACTAAGAATGACGACGTGATGGACGTGTAAAGGTTTAATTTCGTCATATCTCAGGAACGGAAGGTCGTACAGAGGCGGGGGTTGGACCGGCGTGTTCAGCATAGCCGAATTATGGTGGGTAGACCCACTTCTCAAGTCTCTACAACGTACGGTTAACGCGATATTTTGATTTCAAATGTTTGGAACATTTCCGGTGTTATTCCAGAAACAGCCACAGGAGGGCGAATGCGGCCGCTTCAGTGAGCTTCTGAAGCTGACAAAAAGCATAAATATGCACACAAATAAATGTCTTAACAACTTGTAACTCGGCACACTTATAGATGACATATGTGGCTGGAACTGACGTGACGGAAAGGTGGGTGTGACTAAGAATGACGACGTGATGGACGTGTAAAGGTTTAATTTCGTCATATCTCAGGAACGGAAGGTCGTACAGAGGCGGGGCTTGGACCGGCGTGTTCAGCATAGCCGAATTATGGTGGGTAGACCCACTTCTCAAGTCTCCACAACGTACGGTTAACGCGATATTTTGATTTCAAATGTTTGGAACATTTCCGGTGTTATTCCAGAAACAGCCACAGGAGGGCGAACGTGGCAGCTTCAGTGAGCGTCTGAAGCTGACAAAAAGCATAAATATGCACACAAATAAATGTCTTAACAACTTGTAACTTGGCACACTTATAGGTGACATATGTGGCTGGAACTGACGTGACGGAAAAGTGGGTGTGACTTACGGTGACGAGGTTATAGACGTGTAAAGGTTTAATTTGGTCATGTGTCAGGAACGGAAGGTCGTTCAGAGGCGGGGTGGTTTTGTGGACGGACCAGTCTCGCCCAACAACAAAATAATCGTAATTATTATCACAAAGCGCATGTTTCCAGTCGGAGTGTTTTTGTGGACGGACCTTTCCAGCCGGAGTGTTTTTGTGGACGGACGAGTCTCGCCCAACAACAAAATAATTGTAAATAGTATCACAAAGCGCATGTTTCCAGTCGGAGTGTTTTTGTGGACGGACCTTTCCGGCCGGAGTGTTTTTGTGGACGGACGAGTCTCGCCCAACAACAAAATAATCGTAAATCGTATCACAAAACGCATGTTTCCAGCCGGAGTGTTTTTCGATTTCAAATGTTTGGAACATTTCCGGTGTTATTCCAGAAACAGCCACAGGAGGGCGAACGTGGCCGCTTCAGTGAGCGTCTGAAGCTGACAAAAAGCATAAATATGCACACAAATAAATGTCTTAACAACTTGTAACTTGGCACACTTATAGATGACATATGTGGCTGGAACTGACGTGACGGAAAGGTGGGTGTGACTAAGAATGACGACGTGATGGACGTGTAAAGGTTTAATTTCGTCATATCTCAGGAACGGAAGGTCGTACAGAGGCGGGGGTTGGACCGGCGTGTTCAGCATAGTCGAATTATGGTGGGTAGACCCACTTCCCAAGTCTCCACAACGTACGGTTAACGCGATATTTTGATTTCAAATGTTTGGAACATTTCCGGTGTTATTCCAGCAACAGCCACAGGAGGGCGAATGCGGCCGCTTCAGTGAGCGTCTGAAGCTGACAAAAAGCATAAATATGCACACAAATAAATGTCTTAACAACTTGTAACTCGGCACACTTATAGATGACATATGTGGCTGGAACTGACGTGACGGAAAGGTGGGTGTGACTAAGAATGACGACGTGATGGACGTGTAAAGGTTTAATTTCGTCATATCTCAGGAACGGAAGGTCGTACAGAGGCGGGGGTTGGACCGGCGTGTTCAGCATAGCCGAATTATGGTGGGTAGACCCACTTCTCAAGTCTCCACAACGTACGGTTAACGCGATATTTTGATTTCAAATGTTTGGAACATTTCCGGTGTTATTCCAGCAACAGCCACAGGAGGGCGAATGCGGCCGCTTCAGTGAGCGTCTGAAGCTGACAAAAAGCATAAATATGCACACAAATAAATGTCTTAACAACTTGTAACTTGGCACACTTATAGATGACATATGTGGCTGGAACTGACGTGACGGAAAGGTGGGTGTGACTAAGAATGACGACGTGATGGACGTGTAAAGGTTTAATTTCGTCATATCTCAGGAACGGAAGGTCGTACAGAGGCGGGGGTTGGACCGGCGTGTTCAGCATAGCCGAATTATGGTGGGTAGACCCACTTCTCAAGTCTCCACAACGTACGGTTAACGCGATATTTTGATTTCAAATGTTTGGAACATTTCCGGTGTTATTCCAGCAACAGCCACAGGAGGGCGAATGCGGCCGCTTCAGTGAGCGTCTGAAGCTGACAAAAAGCATAAATATGCACACAAATAAATGTCTTAACAACTTGTAACTCGGCACACTTATAGATGACATATGTGGCTGGAACTGACGTGACGGAAAGGTGGGTGTGACTAAGAATGACGACGTGATGGACGTGTAAAGGTTTAATTTCGTCATATCTCAGGAACGGAAGGTCGTACAGAGGCGGGGGTTGGACCGGCGTGTTCAGCATAGCCGAATTATGGCGGGTAGACCCACTTCTCAAGTCTCCACAACGTACGGTTAACGCGATATTTTGATTTCAAATGTTTGGAACATTTCCGGTGTTATTCCAGCAACAGCCACAGGAGGGCGAATGCGGCCGCTTCAGTGAGCGTCTGAAGCTGACAAAAAGCATAAATATGCACACAAATAAATGTCTTAACAACTTGTAACTTGGCACACTTATAGATGACATATGTGGCTGGAACTGACGTGACGGAAAGGTGGGTGTGACTAAGAATGACGACGTGATGGACGTGTAAAGGTTTAATTTCGTCATATCTCAGGAACGGAAGGTCGTACAGAGGCGGGGCTTGGACCGGCGTGTTCAGCATAGCCGAATTATGGTGGGTAGACCCACTTCTCAAGTCTCCACAACGTACGGTTAACGCGATATTTTGATTTCAAATGTTTGGAACATTTCCGGTGTTATTCCAGAAACAGCCACAGGAGGGCGAACGTGGCAGCTTCAGTGAGCGTCTGAAGCTGACAAAAAGCATAAATATGCACACAAATAAATGTCTTAACAACTTGTAACTTGGCACACTTATAGGTGACATATGTGGCTGGAACTGACGTGACGGAAAAGTGGGTGTGACTTACGGTGACGAGGTTATAGACGTGTAAAGGTTTAATTTGGTCATGTGTCAGGAACGGAAGGTCGTTCAGAGGCGGGGTGGTTTTGTGGACGGACCAGTCTCGCCCAACAACAAAATAATCGTAATTATTATCACAAAGCGCATGTTTCCAGTCGGAGTGTTTTTGTGGACGGACCTTTCCAGCCGGAGTGTTTTTGTGGACGGACGAGTCTCGCCCAACAACAAAATAATTGTAAATAGTATCACAAAGCGCATGTTTCCAGTCGGAGTGTTTTTGTGGACGGACCTTTCCGGCCGGAGTGTTTTTGTGGACGGACGAGTCTCGCCCAACAACAAAATAATCGTAAATCGTATCACAAAACGCATGTTTCCAGCCGGAGTGTTTTTCGATTTCAAATGTTTGGAACATTTCCGGTGTTATTCCAGAAACAGCCACAGGAGGGCGAACGTGGCCGCTTCAGTGAGCGTCTGAAGCTGACAAAAAGCATAAATATGCACACAAATAAATGTCTTAACAACTTGTAACTTGGCACACTTATAGATGACATATGTGGCTGGAACTGACGTGACGGAAAGGTGGGTGTGACTAAGAATGACGACGTGATGGACGTGTAAAGGTTTAATTTCGTCATATCTCAGGAACGGAAGGTCGTACAGAGGCGGGGGTTGGACCGGCGTGTTCAGCATAGCCGAATTATGGCGGGTAGACCCACTTCTCAAGTCTCCACAACGTACGGTTAACGCGATATTTTGATTTCAAATGTTTGGAACATTTCCGGTGTTATTCCAGCAACAGCCACAGGAGGGCGAATGCGGCCGCTTCAGTGAGCGTCTGAAGCTGACAAAAAGCATAAATATGCACACAAATAAATGTCTTAACAACTTGTAACTTGGCACACTTATAGATGACATATGTGGCTGGAACTGACGTGACGGAAAGGTGGGTGTGACTAAGAATGACGACGTGATGGACGTGTAAAGGTTTAATTTCGTCATATCTCAGGAACGGAAGGTCGTACAGAGGCGGGGCTTGGACCGGCGTGTTCAGCATAGCCGAATTATGGTGGGTAGACCCACTTCTCAAGTCTCCACAACGTACGGTTAACGCGATAGTTTGATTTCAAATGTTTGGAACATTTCCGGTGTTATTCCAGAAACAGCCACAGGAGGGCGAACGTGGCAGCTTCAGTGAGCGTCTGAAGCTGACAAAAAGCATAAATATGCACACAAATAAATGTCTTAACAACTTGTAACTTGGCACACTTATAGGTGACATATGTGGCTGGAACTGACGTGACGGAAAAGTGGGTGTGACTTACGGTGACGAGGTTATAGACGTGTAAAGGTTTAATTTGGTCATGTGTCAGGAACGGAAGGTCGTTCAGAGGCGGGGTGGTTTTGTGGACGGACCAGTCTCGCCCAACAACAAAATAATCGTAATTATTATCACAAAGCGCATGTTTCCAGTCGGAGTGTTTTTGTGGACGGACCTTTCCAGCCGGAGTGTTTTTGTGGACGGACGAGTCTCGCCCAACAACAAAATAATTGTAAATAGTATCACAAAGCGCATGTTTCCAGTCGGAGTGTTTTTGTGGACGGACCTTTCCGGCCGGAGTGTTTTTGTGGACGGACGAGTCTCGCCCAACAACAAAATAATCGTAAATCGTATCACAAAACGCATGTTTCCAGCCGGAGTGTTTTTCGATTTCAAATGTTTGGAACATTTCCGGTGTTATTCCAGAAACAGCCACAGGAGGGCGAACGTGGCCGCTTCAGTGAGCGTCTGAAGCTGACAAAAAGCATAAATATGCACACAAATAAATGTCTTAACAACTTGTAACTTGGCACACTTATAGATGACATATGTGGCTGGAACTGACGTGACGGAAAGGTGGGTGTGACTAAGAATGACGACGTGATGGACGTGTAAAGGTTTAATTTCGTCATATCTCAGGAACGGAAGGTCGTACAGAGGCGGGGGTTGGACCGGCGTGTTCAGCATAGCCGAATTATGGTGGGTAGACCCACTTCTCAAGTCTCTACAACGTACGGTTAACGCGATATTTTGATTTCAAATGTTTGGAACATTTCCGGTGTTATTCCAGAAACAGCCACAGGAGGGCGAATGCGGCCGCTTCAGTGAGCTTCTGAAGCTGACAAAAAGCATAAATATGCACACAAATAAATGTCTTAACAACTTGTAACTCGGCACACTTATAGATGACATATGTGGCTGGAACTGACGTGACGGAAAGGTGGGTGTGACTAAGAATGACGACGTGATGGACGTGTAAAGGTTTAATTTCGTCATATCTCAGGAACGGAAGGTCGTACAGAGGCGGGGCTTGGACCGGCGTGTTCAGCATAGCCGAATTATGGTGGGTAGACCCACTTCTCAAGTCTCCACAACGTACGGTTAACGCGATATTTTGATTTCAAATGTTTGGAACATTTCCGGTGTTATTCCAGAAACAGCCACAGGAGGGCGAACGTGGCAGCTTCAGTGAGCGTCTGAAGCTGACAAAAAGCATAAATATGCACACAAATAAATGTCTTAACAACTTGTAACTTGGCACACTTATAGGTGACATATGTGGCTGGAACTGACGTGACGGAAAAGTGGGTGTGACTTACGGTGACGAGGTTATAGACGTGTAAAGGTTTAATTTGGTCATGTGTCAGGAACGGAAGGTCGTTCAGAGGCGGGGTGGTTTTGTGGACGGACCAGTCTCGCCCAACAACAAAATAATCGTAATTATTATCACAAAGCGCATGTTTCCAGTCGGAGTGTTTTTGTGGACGGACCTTTCCAGCCGGAGTGTTTTTGTGGACGGACGAGTCTCGCCCAACAACAAAATAATTGTAAATAGTATCACAAAGCGCATGTTTCCAGTCGGAGTGTTTTTGTGGACGGACCTTTCCGGCCGGAGTGTTTTTGTGGACGGACGAGTCTCGCCCAACAACAAAATAATCGTAAATCGTATCACAAAACGCATGTTTCCAGCCGGAGTGTTTTTCGATTTCAAATGTTTGGAACATTTCCGGTGTTATTCCAGCAACAGCCACAGGAGGGCGAATGCGGCCGCTTCAGTGAGCGTCTGAAGCTGACAAAAAGCATAAATATGCACACAAATAAATGTCTTAACAACTTGTAACTCGGCACACTTATAGATGACATATGTGGCTGGAACTGACGTGACGGAAAGGTGGGTGTGACTAAGAATGACGACGTGATGGACGTGTAAAGGTTTAATTTCGTCATATCTCAGGAACGGAAGGTCGTACAGAGGCGGGGGTTGGACCGGCGTGTTCAGCATAGCCGAATTATGGTGGGTAGACCCACTTCTCAAGTCTCCACAACGTACGGTTAACGCGATATTTTGATTTCAAATGTTTGGAACATTTCCGGTGTTATTCCAGCAACAGCCACAGGAGGGCGAATGCGGCCGCTTCAGTGAGCGTCTGAAGCTGACAAAAAGCATAAATATGCACACAAATAAATGTCTTAACAACTTGTAACTTGGCACACTTATAGATGACATATGTGGCTGGAACTGACGTGACGGAAAGGTGGGTGTGACTAAGAATGACGACGTGATGGACGTGTAAAGGTTTAATTTCGTCATATCTCAGGAACGGAAGGTCGTACAGAGGCGGGGGTTGGACCGGCGTGTTCAGCATAGCCGAATTATGGTGGGTAGACCCACTTCTCAAGTCTCCACAACGTACGGTTAACGCGATATTTTGATTTCAAATGTTTGGAACATTTCCGGTGTTATTCCAGCAACAGCCACAGGAGGGCGAATGCGGCCGCTTCAGTGAGCGTCTGAAGCTGACAAAAAGCATAAATATGCACACAAATAAATGTCTTAACAACTTGTAACTCGGCACACTTATAGATGACATATGTGGCTGGAACTGACGTGACGGAAAGGTGGGTGTGACTAAGAATGACGACGTGATGGACGTGTAAAGGTTTAATTTCGTCATATCTCAGGAACGGAAGGTCGTACACAGGCGGGGGTTGGACCGGCGTGTTCAGCATAGCCGAATTATGGTGGGTAGACCCACTTCCCAAGTCTCCACAACGTACGGTTAACGCGATATTTTGATTTCAAATGTTTGGAACATTTCCGGTGTTATTCCAGAAACAGCCACAGGAGGGCGAACGTGGCCGCTTCAGTGAGCGTCTGAAGCTGACAAAAAGCATAAATATGCACACAAATAAATGTCTTAACAACTTGTAACTTGGCACACTTATAGATAACATATGTGGCTGGAACTGACGTGACGGAAAGGTGGGTGTGACTAAGAATGACGACGTGATGGACGTGTAAAGGTTTAATTTCGTCATATCTCAGGAACGGAAGGTCGTACAGAGGCGGGGGTTGGACCGGCGTGTTCAGCATAGCCGAATTATGGTGGGTAGACCCACTTCTCAAGTCTCCACAACGTACGGTTAACGCGATATTTTGATTTCAAATGTTTGGAACATTTCCGGTGTTATTCCAGCAACAGCCACAGGAGGGCGAATGCGGCCGCTTCAGTGAGCGTCTGAAGCTGACAAAAAGCATAAATATGCACACAAATAAATGTCTTAACAACTTGTAACTTGGCACACTTATAGATGACATATGTGGCTGGAACTGACGTGACGGAAAGGTGGGTGTGACTAAGAATGACGACGTGATGGACGTGTAAAGGTTTAATTTCGTCATATCTCAGGAACGGAAGGTCGTACAGAGGCGGGGGTTGGACCGGCGTGTTCAGCATAGCCGAATTATGGCGGGTAGACCCACTTCCCAAGTCTCCACAACGTACGGTTAACGCGATATTTTGATTTCAAATGTTTGGAACATTTCCGGTGTTATTCCAGCAACAGCCACAGGAGGGCGAATGCGGCCGCTTCAGTGAGCGTCTGAAGCTGACAAAAAGCATAAATATGCACACAAATAAATGTCTTAACAACTTGTAACTTGGCACACTTATAGATGACATATGTGGCTGGAACTGACGTGACGGAAAGGTGGGTGTGACTAAGAATGACGACGTGATGGACGTGTAAAGGTTTAATTTCGTCATATCTCAGGAACGGAAGGTCGTACAGAGGCGGGGGTTGGACCGGCGTGTTCAGCATAGCCGAATTATGGCGGGTAGACCCACTTCTCAAGTCTCCACAACGTACGGTTAACGCGATATTTTGATTTCAAATGTTTGGAACATTTCCGGTGTTATTCCAGCAACAGCCACAGGAGGGCGAATGCGGCCGCTTCAGTGAGCGTCTGAAGCTGACAAAAAGCATAAATATGCACACAAATAAATGTCTTAACAACTTGTAACTTGGCACACTTATAGATGACATATGTGGCTGGAACTGACGTGACGGAAAGGTGGGTGTGACTAAGAATGACGACGTGATGGACGTGTAAAGGTTTAATTTCGTCATATCTCAGGAACGGAAGGTCGTACAGAGGCGGGGGTTGGACCGGCGTGTTCAGCATAGCCGAATTATGGTGGGTAGACCCACTTCTCAAGTCTCTACAACGTACGGTTAACGCGATATTTTGATTTCAAATGTTTGGAACATTTCCGGTGTTATTCCAGAAACAGCCACAGGAGGGCGAACGTGGCCGCTTCAGTGAGCGTCTGAAGCTGACAAAAAGCATAAATATGCACACAAATAAATGTCTTAACAACTTGTAACTTGGCACACTTATAGGTGACATATGTGGCTGGAACTGACGTGACGGAAAGGTGGGTGTGACTAAGAATGACGACGTGATGGACGTGTAAAGGTTTAATTTCGTCATATCTCAGGAACGGAAGGTCGTACAGAGGCGGGGCTTGGACCGGCGTGTTCAGCATAGCCGAATTATGGCGGGCAGACCCACTTCTCAAGTCTCCACAACGTACGGTTAACGCGATATTTTGATTTCAAATGTTTGGAACATTTCCGGTGTTATTCCAGAAACAGCCACAGGAGGGCGAACGTGGCCGCTTCAGTGAGCGTCTGAAGCTGACAAAAAGCATAAATATGCACACAAATAAATGTCTTAACAACTTGTAACTTGGCACACTTATAGATGACATGCAATAACAAACCGTTGATTTATTTCAGGTATCTGGACGAGATCTTCGGTACCTGGACCTAAACACATGCAGATTTTATGGATTTCATTCTTATACTTGACACACATCACCCAACTATTTCAATCACATACAACATGCACAAACAACACATAGATTTTCTGGACACCACGGTCTTCTTTACACCAGTGAAGGAGGGATTCCAATCACTAGCAACTAAAGTTCACTTTAAAGAAACAGACAGACATGCTCTCCTTCACCGCTCCAGCTTTCATCCCAGGCACACGTATGCAGGCTTAATTAAATCACAACTAATCCAGTTCCATAGAATATGCACATTCAGGGAGGATGTGGAAGAGGCCACCAGAACCCTGTTTGTAGCATTGAGAACCAGGGGATACGCCAGGAGGTTCCTCAGAGCGGTAAAATCGCAGGTCAATAGGTCATTCGGGGAAGAGAATACTCCCAATAGGGACACTGAGGGATTATCCTTGGTCCCTTTTGTTTGTAGGTATTCCCGGGACCTCGCAAGGTTCAGCTCGGAGGTCCGGGCCCACTTTCGGGAGGCCCAGGGTAGTAATGTGGCCTTGACGGACTTCAGAATGATTCCGGCCTAGACGAAACAGGAATCTGAAGGACATGTTAGTTCGGGCCTCTCTCCCAAGGAAGGCTTCAAATATGGGAGGGGAGGGTCCATGGAAAGAACAGTTCCTCAAACCAGCCAAATTCATTCATAATAAACATTCAGGTCAGGGGTCACCAGTGTGGCAGCATATTAAGCTTGACACAAAAACTGTTGTATATGCCATTTCATGCTCATGCTGCCAGAAAATGTACGTGGGGGAAACACAAAACAAGCTCAGGGACAGACTTAAGCAGCATTTATACCAGATCAGAATAAGGCAAAAGGAGACTCCACTATACCTACACTTTGATGTACAAATAATTCAAAACCTGTCCGTTATGGGCCTGGAATCCAATTCCAACTGGTCCAGGCCCCAGAGACGGACGGTAGAGAGGCGATGGATAAACAGCCTCAGAACAGTGGATCCTCTGGGATTTAATGAAAAATGGTAAATACGGCACTTTGGGTTGAGGTTGTTCCATCCGAGAGTTGATTGAGTTTTTTTCGTTCCTTTGGGTGAAATTTTGTGCATGATTTTGTTGATTTGCTTGATTTATTATTTATTGCTCATGTTTGAAGCTTTGGGTTGTAGGAGGGATAGGGTCCTTATTTCACTTGACCCTTCCCCCTATTATACCGTGGTTTATAGCACTTAGTTGTTTGTCATTATGAATTGTTTATGTTTTACTTTTATTTATTATTATGATTAATATCATTGTGGATGGAATAGCCATAATCATAACAACTTACCGTGAGGATCCTGTTTTTTGTCTCTCTCTCTCTTATATTCAAAAATAGGATGGATGGATGCGCACGGGATGGGAGCTGGGGGCCCGACCCCGCAGGGGTCATGTGTAATGAAGCCTGGCGCGGGCCCGTCCAGTACGGGAAGGGCCCTTCGCAAAGGGCCAGCTCCACCAAACTCTGGAATCTGGTTCAGGGCCATTAGGCGGGGGCTCCCTGAAAGTCTGAACCCGGTCGGAGCTACGGGGGGCCGAGTTTAGCGGGTCCTGTGGGATGAAAAAGTTGAAAGAGCAAAGCCCCGCCACGGGCAGACGACAAGGCCGAGAGGGGTCAAACCACCTCAGACCTAGTCTTCCTCAGGAGCACAATAACATAATAAAATTTCAGCCCAATCGCTCCAGAGGAAACCGAGATGAGGCAGTGGGCCCCCTGTGCCAACCGGCCTCCGGGTCACCGCTGACCTCAGACTGCCTGGAAGTGTCGTTTTGACCCGGCCTGCTCAAAGCTCACATGAATTTATTTGTATTGTTAAATTTGTATTGTTAATTGTGGATGATTTATGTACGAAGGACTTTCAACGGAAACAAGACCGCAAGGGCTTTTTAGAAATGCTCCTCTTAGACAGGATGTTTGAATTTATTTGTACTGTAATACATGCTACTGTGTGACTGTACTTGTACTCTAACATTCTATCTAATAAATATATTCATCATCATCATCAAACGCATGACAAGTGTGGTGGGAGCGATTGTGTGTACTATCAGCTATCCGTTGACACCGGGCACGACCTTCTGCGTGCCGGAAAGTGACGCTACGGGCCCCCAAACGAACCCCCCCGCGCACTAAATCTACAAGCCGCGCAGTGCACCTTTCTGGGCATGGCTTTTAGCAGCGTGCCCCTGTCCGTTTTTTGAGGAAGGTTCCACTTTGCGAGGGAGAACCGGGACAAACAGCACATCAGATCGTATCAGCGAGTCGAGACGAATCCGATGGTGGTGGTCACGTGTCGCTACGACCGGGCGCGGCCTCGCGACATGCAAAAACCCGGAAGCGGCCTCAGGCTTTGGGCCTAAATTTCTCTCAGTTCACCCCTTGTGCAGAAAAGTCGTACCGGGGAAAACAGAACATCAAACAACATCAGCGGAACGAGACGAGTCCGATGGTGGTGGTCACGTGTCTGTACGATAAGGCACAGCCGCGCGGTGGGGAAAAAAAAAAGGGAAGGTAGCGTAGCACGGCGTTATAGCACGTGACCTCTGATTTCGGGGCCAAACGAGGCATCGGCTGACATCTGCTCATCCAGCCGGACGCAGCGGTGCCGGTGTGCTTTCACGTGAGATGGGACAACGTCGGCGTGTCCTCAAAATGTCTGTTTTCCCCTCAAATAGAGGCCTTCCACCACCTTTGACCTGGCTGCATGCAGTCTGATTTTTGGGCCTCATTCGGCTTCCCATGCAGCTGCGGGCCTGAAAACAGCACCGGGGCATCTCCCTGACGTGTAAAATCAGGAGATGGCCCCTCCCGTACAGGAAGTAGCTTTGGCTACGTGCCAACGCCTCCAAACTCTGGAATCCGGTTCAGAGGCGTCAGGCGAGGGCCTCCTGAAAATTGTAAGTCGTTCGGTGCTACGGGGGCCCAGCTAAGCGGCCCCAGAGGGCTAAAAATTCCACGCTCAACGGCCCGCCACGGGCAAACGACAAGGCCGAGAGAGGTCAAATCAGTGCACAACCACTCCACCTTCACCAGAGAATAACATATAAAAAATTCAGCCCAATCGCTCCAGGGAAGAGAGAGAGATTGGGAAAGAAAAGTCAAAACTCTTTGAGCAAATGTCTCATCAACTTGTAACTCGGTACACTTATAGATGACACATAGGGGGGCGTCTGGTTCTCTGGGCTTGGCCTCAGAATCTGGACCTGAATCGAGGCTCAGAGCTGGCCCCACATGTGGTCCTGCCACAGGAGCCACAGCTTGACCCAATGCAGACTTCACATCCGGATGAACGGTCCTCAGGAAGCTCTCATTCAGCTCCAGCCAGTCGTCCAACCCTAATCACACACACACACACATACACACACAGTGAACAGGAAGGCAGGCCGAGGGTCAGCACGTCTGAAGCCGAGCAGTAGAGCCTCCACGAGAAGCAGATCGATCTACTCTGCTGATCCTGGATCTGCTTGTACAAACACGCTAGCTTATGTAACGTGTATGGATTGCAGGCTGGTGGCGGTGATGCAGGACAGTAGTCTGACAGCGTCTACTCGTTGCATTTATTCTGGTCAGAACAACAGAAAAACATAAATGTAAATCTGCACAGCTGCATGTCCAAATCTCCAACATGACACGCAATTCTCTGTACAAAGAGGCAAAATACAAATTGTCTTCATGTGATCGTATAGTATAAAACGAATATCAAGGCGCCACAAACCACACAAATATGTACAGGATTTATTTTGTTCGAAATTCTAAGAGGCTCAATTCTGACACTTAGCATAGATACAAAGAACAGCGTAAACAAGCCTTTTCATATTTAATCATCAAACACAGCTCATCCACTAGTGAAATCTAGTAAACACACAAGCACAGACATGCATTTATCACTGTGTGTGTGTGTGTGTGTGTTACCTGATGCTAGGTGAGCAGAGCAGTCCAAATAATAATGTAGCAGGGGACACCACGGGGTGAATGTGCTGGAGGCCACCACAGGGTGTCGCCCTCTCCTGGGGCGCTTCTCCTTAAAAAGGGAGTGGCTGTTGGCCAAGATGATGCCAATTTCCTGTCGGGTGACCAGATTGTTTGCTGGGCCCACATGCATGGTCGAAGCATCTGATGAGCTAAGCCGGTGAATATTTTAATATGTTGATTTTATACATTATGTTTTAGGTTTTAAATGTGTTTTACTTCGGTGAATATTTTAATATGTTGATTTTATATATCATGTTTTAGGTTTTAAGTGTGTTTTACTTGATAGGGTCTGTTGAAGACCGGAGTGATTCGAGCTCGGATTCGTAAGGGTTGAATGACTGGGCGTGGGAGAACGACGCCTCAGGTATGCGGCCTTTTAAAGTTTTAGACATATCTTATTAAATGTGTTTTAACAAATAATAATGTTGTACTTGTTTTGGTTATTTCAGTGTTCATGTCGCCGCTGCCTGCTGTCTTTTTGTATTAAGTTTAGTTTGAGTTTTGTTTTGAGTTAGTCCGCTCAGTGTCGTACATCTGTGTTTTGTTTATTGTGTAAGCTTGTACGAGCGGACTAACTCTCTTACCTATTTTTATTTTTGTTTATTTATTCTTTTGTTTCATTCTTTTCTTTTGTTTTGTCACTTCCCTCCCTTGTATCCCGTTGACACTCCAATACCCACCATACCCGATCCTATTTTTACGTGTGGTTTTATTAGTGCATGGGTTTGTGGTGTGTTGCTTATAAGTTTGCAGTGAGTTGGAGTGTTGACGTTGCGGGTTTCTTCCGCCTTGTAGTGCGGTGCTATTCGGGGTGGACTGGGGACTGGCAGGCCATACGGGATAAGGTGAAGAGTGACTTCCCATCTGTCATTTTGTAATGAATACTTGTAACCCTTCGCCATTGTGCTTGTCCCTCTGTGCCCCCCGTAACAATAAGGGCAGAAGACCCAGCAGCATCAGGAGGACGCTGCGCTGGATCCGGGACAGCTTCTTCCGTTTCTGTAGTTAAACACAGCAGACAAACAAAGAGGCAGCTTGCTGCGCCGAACGCAAACCACACAACGCCCCCCCGTCTAAAGCAACGAGTCCGGCTCAGGCAGTGGCTCGGTGGCTCGGGCCCTGGGCGGGGAAGCGGCTCGAGTCCCAGCTCTGCTGACTGGAGAGGGGCCAGTCTGCATCCAGAGCACTGCCGAGGCGCCCTTGAGCAAGGCGCTATACGCGCACGCGAATGGTTCAAGATGATGATAACGTTGTGCTTTTGGTGAATCCTGAACGATGCCGGCGCTGATCCGAGAAACACGCAGGACTTCCGATCCATTTAAAAACTAAAACGTGTTGATCGTTTGATGAAATCATTTATTCAACTCTATGTAGTAGCTCAAAAGGCATGTAGTAAAAACACACTGGTTGGTTTTGCGTTTAATAAACAGTGTTATTACGTAGCAGCATTATTGACGATAAAGGCACCCTCTACACATACAATGGTTCGTTCCAGGCGCCGTGGTGCATCTTGGGAGATTGTGTGGTGACGTCACGCAGCCCCCCGCCCCCCTGTGCTCCTCATAGCGAGGAGAGTCATTCGCGTCCAGACTTCAGACAGAGCAGTCGCTTAAGGAGGACGTGCTGAGGTACGTTACACGATCCGGTAAATTCTACCTCCGTTAAAAGCGCCGGTAATTCTCGGTTTTATTCTGTTCTGTTCTATTCTATTCTATTCTAACATCTGCTGAAGCCACCGGACGATTGGGTTGAAACATTTGAGGAGATAAATCTGGATTCAGCGGTACCGAGTCCAGATGATGTCATTCAGTTGGTGTCAGTTACTGTCCGGTACTCTCATTTCAGCTACTTGTTAGCTATGCTAATGCTATTTTAGACCGAGTTCTGTGTGTATTTGCCATAAACGGAGATCACGTTTGTATATTTCATTAGTTAGATTCACGAACTTTGAGTGAACTCGGTGAGTCGAGCGGTCCGACGGTTCAACGTTCGCCGGTGGGACACCGTGTTTATTACCCCACGTTCACACGACGCACTGTGGAAGCAGCTTTACGCACGGACGCACTTCGGGAAAGTTGTGGAAAAAAAGAACGTTTATTCTTGTTTATTCAACCTATTTATCGCGTACAAAAGCAACCCAACCGGTGGATCCCAACGACACCCGTTACTCGCTGATCCGTTATTCCCACAATGCATTGTGGGTAATGCGGTTCCTGTCACCGTACTCTCCGGGTTGCCAGCTTGGGAGGTTGTGCGGTGACGTCACATACCCCCCCGCCCCCCTGTGGTCCATCATACTGTTGGAACATGGAAATAACTTTCCTACCTTACAAAAATACGCAAAGCAAATCAACAACAGCTTCAATTCTTGAGCTTCTGATCCTGATGTAATAAATTCAACCTTTCTGGAATTCTACAGGATCAAAACGTTGTCGCCTTTCTTTTTTTCTGCAGTTTGAAAGACGTTTGAAAGAATCTGAGACATGGAGCGGAACACGGAAGACCAACTTGAACGTGGGCGACGCAGCAGCAGTTTGACCGGCCGGCAGAGCATACGTCCACGTGAAAGCGTTGCAGCACCGTACGTTCTCCTTCATTCATTCATTCATTCATTCATCTTCTCAACCGTTCTGCCTGTTACCGGGTCCGTGGCTCGTGCTGCAGCCGGTCCCATCAGTCAACGGGTGAGAGGCGGGGCACACCCCGGACGTGGTGCCAGATCGTCGCAGGGCCGCACACACACACAGACAATCGTTCACACACACACATGCGCAATTTCAGGATGTCACCTCCTTCACAATATCATGAGGGAAAGCATCGCTGTACATCAAGGCCAACACCGGTAAGTAACTAAGTGGACCTGACGCTCCTCTTCAAAGCACCTGGAGCTTTTTGTTTCGTGTGAAGGATTATCGCTACAAAATTCACCATGCAATAAAATTCCCCATTAAATGTTCGTTGTGTGAAAATCATTTCATGAACAAAACAACTTTTGAAGCTGCTTCTCTAACATCTGGGAAACGTCGGTCCACGTTGGGCGACCTGTGGTTCCTACGGTTCCATCCGGATACGGGCGGCTGAAACTGTGACGTGCAAAGTTCCTCCTGCGTGACGTTTTGTTTCCTCCTTGGTCAGTGGCTACGAGAGCGGATCGGCCTCACAGCCGGACGGAGCAGCCGCCCAGTGGATTGATCGGGACACGCCCCCGGCCTTCCCTTTGGCAGTGATACCGAAGCCTCCAGGACTGGTGAGACGTTTGTTTCCACTGAGTCTCCGCCTCAATAAAAGGTCTGCAGGATGTGATGTTTTATTTAATTGTTTTCGGTATCATTGCTTCACAGGAAACGCTTCTGAACAGACAGCGCTGGGTAGGTTTTGTTTTTAAATTCTGAAATATGTACAAATATAAGTACAAAGAAAATTCAAGAATGAAACCGAAGCCTATTTTGAGTTTCGGTTCCATTGCCAGGCCCTCCGTAAGCTGAGGGAGAACGCAGGGAAACGGGACATCGCGCCCCCCTCCAAAGACTCGCTGGAGCGCATCGACGCTCGAGTCGGTTTGGACATGACGAAGACAAGTGCGACAAGGAAATTACTTCAGGAGCTCCACGCGGAAATAACGGACGACAATGTGAAAACGCTCAGAGAGCACACAGGTGTCCGGCTTGTTGTTGCTTAGATACCGTATGTCAGTACATCGACTGCAGATCAACCGGTTCTCACCGGGTCGTGTTTTCCTCCTGCAGTGAATCGTATAATAAAAGCAGAGGGAGAAGGTCCTTCAGGAGCGACGAGCGTTAAAGAGTGAGTGTCGGATGAGGAAAGGACCGATCCATCTATCGGGAAACAAACAAAACATGACAAAAAGACCATTGTTAAAAAAACCAATGCCCAAGCGTTTGTAAAAAGCTGAATATCAGATCTGATAATTGGTCAATAGGATCCTGTAATTGACACAAAGGACGGATGAAAAACTAGCACGTGTACATTTACTAAACTGAACACTTTCATGCCGATCTTTTTCAGGGGTCTTGATTTCTCCCGGTGTTGGAACCAAGGTTTTGTAGAGAACCGCGAGCGACTTGACGACACTCTGAGCATCACTCATCCGGTAATGCAGATTATCCTGGAGCTGTGTTACCGGAACCTTTCCGCGCTGGTGCTGGTGGACCTCTCCGGCTGCAGGTACGGATAGATATGCTGCATGTAACGCTCTCGGGGCCCTCGGGGCCCCAGCCTGACCCAAACCTCATTGGCTGTTCCACCTTGCAGCTTGTGCTGCCGGACAATGTTCAGTTGACAGCGATGCATCACCTGCTAAATGGAGTAATGTCTCGTGTGCCAAATTGTTGCATTGAAACTTTCCATGGAGTTGCTGCAGCTGAGAAGACGCTTTCTAGCAGCGCAGACAAGGGCCCGTTCAACAGCTTCTATCTTGTGTTGCTAACAGGTCTGCAGGCCCGCTGGACCACCAAAGCCTGCAGGACAAAATCAACGTGGGCTGTAAGAGGACAGAGGACAATCTTCTCCAAACCTGGTTGGAGCCAATCCTCCTCCAATTGAAGAAGAAAAGCATCTATTACATGAAAGAACCAGAAAAGATCTCCCTGTTTAGATGCGCCTCTGTCCTCGTGTCAAATCAGGTGAGAGGAAACCGACTTTGTGTTGAATTGAATCTGGACTCAAAAAGCCGATGATGACGCGGTGTCTTTTTGTCTTGTAGTTGAAAGCCCTGCTGAAGAAATGCACCGATGAGTTTGTCGAGCTGTTCCACCCACGCAATCAGCACCTCATGCCTCTGATCAGCGTGTCTCTGACACTCAACGGTGCAACATTACAGATGTCCCCCACAGTAGCGGAGCTGGAAGCGTCTGTGTCGGCCATGCTGGACTGTGTCACCAACACGCTGCAGGTGGGTTCAAGGCATTTATTGAGCCCTCGCTTGGAAATACTCGCTCACGCTGGTTTTTATATTTTCACGTCTCCTGGTTTACAGAAGGTTCCGAACTTCCAGTCCACTTTGGGACGAGCTCAAATGTCGTTTGTGGATGCTAAGGTGCCAGAGGAGGTACTCTGTTCGGCCCACGAGACTTTAAAGACACGTGTGTGCGAGAATCTAGAGGAACCCGTCAAGCATCTCCAGACCTTTGGTGGGATGTCCTGCTATTCAGTCGTTTCCAGCCCTCCTCCCGCTGACTTTTGTTCAAAATATGCTGAGCTGTTCTTTCATTTTCAAGTTGACAAGTTTGCCTGGCTGGTGGACGGATCGGCACGAGCTCGGGTGGAGGCGTTTGTAGCTGAGCAGCGTTGTCTTGACGACTACGCCAAGGTGAGCAAACATCGTTTGTGCTGTCGATCTTCCAGTTCGTTTCCAGCTTTGCCGTTTTGAAGAACAAATATGGAGTTTCGCTCCTTTCCACAGGAAGTGGAGCGGTTCATGGTGCTGGCAGAGGACATCATGAGCCTCCCCGTGAGAGCCCACTTTACAATGGTGCAGCTGGAATGCCAGGAACTCAAGGAGGAGTTGGTCGCCAAAGCCAGAAGCTACGCCTGCATCATAATAGAGAAACTCGCCGCCGTCCACCGGGAGGAAAACATCCAGTCAGTCTCTTCTTGTAACATTCTGGAGCAAAACGTTTTCTCCTGTAGTTCCGTTTGCAAATGTTTCTCCAAACCCGTTTTTGTGTCTGTGCAAAGGATCTGCTCTGAATTTGAGAGCATCAGTGACCGGTTACTGAAACCCCCAGAGAGCATCCAGGAGATGTCTGAGACCATCCAGTTCACCAAAGAGGTTCAGGAAGACCGGCTCGGAGAACTCCAGCAACGGATTGAGGTCAGGATTGATCCGGAGTTCTAGGAATAAATGCATGTTCACTTCAGCGCTCTTGAATCGGCGCCAATAGCACACTTTGATTTGCCGTTGCAGAAAGTCCACTGTCGCCTGCTTTACCTCCTCGATCATCACTCCTTTGCCAAAGAGGATCTAAAGCTCAATTCGGTTGTTACTCTTTGGCCACAGAAGATGCCGGCGATCTTTAAACGTGCTGACGAGGTAACGCCTCTCACGCTTCTTGGAAACAGCTGATCGAGTTATTCTTTGAAGACCTGTCTGAGGACGCCGTCTGTATTCTGCAGATTATTCTGAAGGGCAAGGAAAAAGGGGAAAAGGAGATGGTTGATAGGAGAAAAAGATTAAAGATCGACTTTGAAGTGTTGAGTGGCAGCTTCCAGGAGTTCCAGGAATACTCTGAGATGCACCGTGTTGATGAGGTGAGGCACACAACATGTCCCTCATGTTTAGCTGAACTACATGTAGCGACATGTGGCTGCGTTAGCATGCTTAGTGCTGCAGTCTGGAACACTGGATGCTGCTCATCTGAGCTTCACATGGGATGGATACGTGTCCTTGAATCATTTTCATGGTCAACATGCCTTTAAGTTACTTGTCAAGTAGTGATGAACGTAAAATAATACCAAGTTGTCTTTCATGTCCTCTTGAGCAGTATCTGAAGAATATCCGAGCCGTTCTCAAGCAACTGAAGGAGGCTGCGCACGTCATCGTCACCGTTAACAAAGAGGAGGCCTTCTTTGCACAAGACCAGTCGTCCTACCCTCAAATGGAGGAACTCAGGAAGAGTGTGGAGC
This sequence comes from Brachionichthys hirsutus, assembly GCF_040956055.1. Classification (NCBI taxonomy): domain Eukaryota; kingdom Metazoa; phylum Chordata; class Actinopteri; order Lophiiformes; family Brachionichthyidae; genus Brachionichthys; species Brachionichthys hirsutus. Next base: position 43,653 of record NW_027180533.1, on the reverse strand, counting down.
CTTACGAGCAGCTCTTCTCGTTGGTGCAGCAGTGGCAGCAGACGGAGAGCAGGTCAAGAGTCCCTTTGGTGAAGTCCTTGTTGAGTTCAAAGCCTCGGCTTGGGATGACAAACCACGTCTCTCTCTTTGTGAATAGATGGATGGACGGTCCCCTCCATGAACAGAGCAGTGAGTACTTTGACTCTGATGTGGAGATGGAGCGTTCTTTGTTCAAGGTGCAGAAGTTTTTCCAAAAGAAGCCACCAGCCGCGGAACAACCGACGCTGCAAAGCCCTGCAACGGTTCTGTCCGCCACAGTGTTGAAGATGATCGCGAGCTTCAAGGTGCTGGAGCTGACTTGAACGGGGAATGCTGGGAAAGTCTTGCAGTGCTCATTTGTTGAAGCTAAGCCTGTGTATGGGGTGAATGTGTTTGTGTTTGCAGGTGCATCGACCTGTGCTGATGGCGTTGTGTAACCCAGCCATCAGACCTCGCCACCGGGAGCAGATGTCGGCGCTGATAGGAGCGGACCTGACTCCTGAGACCGGTGTTACTGCACGGACTCTCCTCCAGCTGAATCTGAATCCTCATCTGGACCAGCTGGAGTCCATCAGTACTCTTGCCAGTAAAGTAAGAGCTGCTGAATTTCTATCTTTGGTTTGCTTTTCCTTTGTGGCGTTTGACAACGTGTAACTTCAATACAAAATAGATTTGTTGAACACCATGTCCCTCCCTTCTCTGTCTGGCTCACTAAAGGAGTTTGCCCTGGAGACCAAGCTGCGAGCCATGAAGGACGATCTGGTCGCTCTGTCTTTCCCCAACAAACTGTACAGAGAGACCGGTGTTCACATCTTGCACAGCGTTGAGGATCTGCAGGCCACGCTGGAAGACCACATAGTGAAGAGTCAGAGCATGATGGGGACGGCGCTGACTAAAGAGTTTGGCATTCAGATCAAGGTGATCGATCAAGCCTTTTGAGCATTGACTCGTTTCATCTGAATAAAGAACTGCTCAGCTTGCATGGATGTGATCCGGTTAAAGGAAGGAGATTTAGAGTCTGCCGACGCCCAGCGTTGCGGAGCTTTAACGTATCGTGTCATTTCAGCAATGGGAGGAGCAATTAATTCACATCCAGGATGTCACCGAAGAATGGCTGAAGGTGCAGTCTCGGTGGGTTTACTTGGAATCCATCTTCTCCTCGGAAGACATCATGCAACAGATTCCAGAAGAAGGACGACTCTTCAAAATCGTCGACGCCACCTGGAGAGATATCATGGGCCGCTGCGCGAGGGATTCCCGGGTAATTTAGAAAGAAAGCAGCAGCCATTATTGTAAAAGCTCCCCTCTGAAGGAACATTTCTGTAACCGATCTGGAATTGTAGGTGTTAGAGGTGACCGCTCAGCCTGATTTGCTGGAGAAACTGCAATCCTCGAACCATCAGCTGGACACCATCGATAAAGGCCTGAATGCCTATCTGGAAAAGAAACGGCTCAGTTTTCCAAGGTAAAGAAAATCCTCATTTTGTTTTGTTCCTATCAGAATATATAGGATTCCATTGAAGAGATTCTGATACTGGCTGCTAACATTCTCACCAGATTCTTCTTCTTGTCCAATGACGAAATGCTTGAAATCCTTTCTGAGACCAAAGACCCCACCCGAGTACAGCCCCACCTGAAGAAGTGCTTTGAGGGTATTTCCAAACTGGACTTCCTGCCTGACTTGGAGATCCAGGTACGGCGGTCGGGCATCTTGTCAGGGTTCCACGGGCCCGCTTGTTAAAGGGCGTGTTTCGGGTTGCATGCTGTGCTTTTTGCAGGGCATGTACAGCAGTGAGGGAGAGCACATCCAGCTGGTTGAGAACATCTCCACCGCTGCAGCCGGGGGGGCCGTAGAGAAGTGGCTGGTGGAGTTGGAGTCTGGGATGATTCGCAGCGTCAGAAACGAAATAGGCCGATCCATCGAGGTGAGAGGGCTGTTTCCAGCACCGAGCTTTGTCGTCTGATGATGATGAATAAATTTATTAGATGGAATGTTAGAGTACAGGTACAGTCAGACAGTAGCATGTATTACAGTACAGTAGTCCCTCGATATAATGCGGTTCATCTTCCGCTGCTTCGCGGAGTTTTAATTCTATTTTTCAGATTTTATTTTTTGCACTTGAACGCGCCTTGAAACGGCGCAAGGACGAAGAGGCGCGGTCGGAGGAACTGTGAAATACGCGCGAGTTGCTATTAATAACTTGTGTCATTAAAATTAAATTTGTTATTTCTAAAAGCTATCATGTTTATTTGTTAAGCTTTTTTTTTATAGCGCTCTTATTCTCTGTGTAAAAAGAGGCTTTTATTTTGTAGGAGCATAAACGTTATGTCCCTTATGGGTATTGTTTCTTCCTGTTGCTACATGTAGCCGCTGCCGTTCCGCTGTGCTAAGCTATCCAATAAAGCAGCATGAGAGGCTAAAGACAGCACGAGTAGAATATTTGTTCTTCTGCACTCCAAGCGGCTCTTTCCTCGACCTGCACGCCTTAACATTATTAACAGGAAAACGTTTACTGTACGTACTATATATTTATATTTCTCAAACAAATGTTTAGTTCTGAAAAGGTTTTGATCTTTGGTTTCATTCTATAATACTGAAACAATCTATTTAGATTAATGCCTGACTGTTAAACGTGTATAAAGTGTGTGGTGAGGGGTTTTACAGCCTTAAAATATTTATGTACATGTATAATAATAAAAAAAAATAAAGATTACTACATTGCGGATTTCACTTATTGCGGGTTGTTTTTGGAACGTAACCCCCGCGGAAAATGAGGGACTACTGTACAAGTACAGTCAAACAGTAGCATGTATTACAGTACAAGTACAGTCAAACAGTAGCATGTATTACAGTACAAGTACAGTCAAACATCCTGTCTAAGAGGAGCATTTCTAAAAAGCCCTTGCGGTCTTGTTTCCGTTGAAAGTCCTTCGTACATAAATCATCGACATTTAACAATACAAATAAAACTAATATTAAATTACTAACTTGCTGCAAAATAACAATAAAATAAAAATAAATTAATCCAGATATAAAATAACAATAAGTTCTACATAAATTACACCACAGATGCAAAATTACAATAAATTAAAAATTAAAAAGATACATAGTATGTACAACGTAGGTGGACAAAAAAAAGGAGGGGGGGGTTTGATCCGGAGAGAGTCGTGATGACTATCTCCGTTTCTGTCCCCCTGAAAGGTGTATTTTTAGGGCCGTTTTGAAGGAGGCCAAAGAGGTGCATGTTTTAGGGCAGGAGTCAAACAGTTCCACCCTTAGGGGGCAGTATTGTAAAAAGATGATTTACCCATGTTAGTCCTATAGGAGGGGGTAATCAGGTTGTTGTTTGAGCTCCCTCTAGTGTTGTGGCTGTGGGTGTCACTAAATCTGTGGAGGTGTTCCGTCAGGTATGCAGGGATTGAGGGGACTGAGGGCAGAGCTGCATTGACTATTTTAAATGCCAATCCCATTTTGAGTTGTTTAACCCTGTCTTCTACCCTGAGCCATTTTAGGCTAGCAAAATGTCCAGGAAGATGCCTTCGTGCTGTGTATGGATCCGGTGCAGGACAATGTGAGGTTGGGGGGTTCTCCGTGTGAACGTTTCTCTGTCATTGTGTTTGCAGGCCTACACTAATACTTCACGGATCAACTGGGTCAAGGAGTGGCCTGGACAGGTGGTCCTCTGCACCTCCCAGATCTACTGGACTCGGGAAGTTGAGGAAGCCATCAAAGGAGGCACTAAAGTAGGCTTTCACAATGTCATCTTCAGCTCTGGCTTATTTGCTGCAGCGACGTCTCACTCCTGTCCGGTTGGCTGGAATTTGAGATCACCAGTTTCCCCTTTGTCTGAAACGGGAACAAGAGTAATTGGCTTTTTGTTCTCTGCAGGGTTTAAAGAAATATTACAAGAAACTCCGGAATCAGCTGAGCGACATTGTGGAGCTGGTGAGAGGGGATCTGCCCAAACAAACCCGGATCACTTTGGGAGCGCTGATCACCATCGACGTCCATGCCAGGGACGTGGTTGCAGAGCTGCTTCAGAACGGTGCTTCAGATTGGGCCACAAGTCCATTTAACAGCAGGACTCAAAGACTTGGTGGGATAACGAGTGTCCTTTTTACAGACGTGTCGAGCCAAAACGACTTCCAGTGGCTGTCCCAGCTCCGCTACTACTGGTGCTCAGACAATGTCCGGGTCCGAATCATAAGTTGCGATGTGAAATATGCTTACGAATACTTGGGAAACTCCCCCCGTTTGGTCATCACTCCTCTGACTGACAGATGCTACAGAACTCTGGTAAAACGGCTAACGAGCAGCCTGCGTGAATATTGGCACTTCTCACCTCACAAATAATGTTTGTCTCAGGTTGGTGCCTTTTCCCTCAATCTGGGCGGGGCACCTGAGGGTCCAGCAGGAACAGGAAAGACCGAGACCACCAAGGATCTGGCCAAAGCTCTGGCAGTGCAGTGTGTCGTCTTCAACTGCTCTGACGGCCTGGACTGCGTCGCTATGAGCAAGGTGATGCCAGTTGCAAATGTAGATTCCACGTTTGTAATCCTAGCAGCGCGGTTTCAAATGCCAGGACGTCGCGCTGACGTGTCTCTGCTGCAATCTGTTCCAGTTCTTCAAAGGCCTGGCTTCGACTGGCGCATGGGCGTGCTTTGACGAGTTCAATCGCATTGAGCTGGAGGTGCTCTCTGTGGTGGCACAGCAGATCCTCTGCATCCAAAGGGCCGTTGAGCTGCATGCAGAGAAGTTTGACTTTGAAGGGACCCAGCTTACGCTCAATCCCAACTGCTTTGTGTCCATCACCATGAATCCTGGCTATGCAGGACGTTCTGAGCTCCCAGACAACCTCAAGGTGTTGTGTTGCACTTTCTCCCATTTATTTCAATGCAACGCACATGTCATCAAGAAACCTCTAAGTCACGTTTTCTGTCGCCTCTCTTTGCAGGCGTCGTTCCGGACGGTGGCCATGATGGTGCCCAACTACGCACTGATTGCAGAGGTTTCTCTATATTCGAGTGGCTTCCTGCATGCCAAGCCGCTCTCGGTGAAGATCGTAACGACCTACCGGCTGTGTTCCGAGCAGCTCTCATCCCAGTTCCATTACGATTACGGGATGAGGGCTGTCAAAGCTGTGCTTGTTGCTGCTGGAAACCTGAAGCTCAAGTTCCCTGAAGAGGATGAGGACATACTGGTAATGGTGATAGTTATGCAGTACTAGTATACAGAGCGTATACTCCTTGCTTTTATCCCGGAGTCGAGGCCTGCCACGTGATTGACACCTTTGGACCCTTCCGTGTCTTCTGCTTGTTGTCGTGTCCAGGTCTTGAGGTCCATAAAAGATGTGAATAAGCCCAAGTTTCTGTCCCACGATATTCCACTGTTTGACGGAATCATCCGCGACATGTTCCCCGGCATCACCCTCCCTGAGGCTGACTATAAGGTCAGATGCGTTGCTGTAATTAACTCTTCCTGAGTCTTAGCCTGTCCAGTGTGATCAATGTGTTTGTGTCGCCGGCAGCGGTTCCGGGAGGCCGCTGAACATTGCTGCAAATCAAAGAATCTCCAGCTTACAGACACGTTCTGGGAGAAGTTGATCCAGACCTACGAGATGATGCTTGTCAGGCACGGGTGCGTTGTTCTTTAACGTGTTCCTCTGTCGTGATGTTTCACGTTGGCGTGTTTCCGTGTCATCCAGTACGTCACTGTCTGGAAGAGTCTTCACGGGGCTCTTCCGAATGTGCTGCTGCATGGAGATGTTCTCTGTGTTCCTCAGTTTCATGTTGGTTGGAGGGCCCATCGCTGGGAAGACCCAAGTGCTGCGAGTTCTAGCCGACACTCTGAATTTTATGAGCGAACGTGGCTATGGAAACGAGCGGAAGGTCCGCTACACGACCGTGAACCCCAAATCCATTACCATGGGACAGCTGTTTGGAGAGTTCGACGCCGTTTCCCATGAGGTCCGGCTGTGGTTGCATCTTGTGGAAGTTCTTCTGAAGTTCTGTAGATTTCTACACGGAGCAGCCGGCCACCCGTTCGCCCTCTCACTCTTGCCCCTTTGTGTTTGCCCTTGTTAGTGGTCTGATGGGATTGTGGCCAGCGCATTCAGGAAATTTGCCTCGGACGAGTCGCCGGACCGTAAATGGTTGGTGTTTGATGGGCCCATCGACCCGCTGTGGATCGAGAGCCTGAACACAGTGCTGGACGACAACAAGAAGGTGCAGAACACTCAGTGCTGCTGCTTTTCCCTGGTTTCACTCTTGAGTAAACTTCCTGCATTGCTCTCACTCCCCAGCTGTGCTTGATGAATGGAGAGATCATCCAGATGCCCGATGAGATGAGTCTGATCTTTGAGGTGGACGACCTGTCCCGGGCCTCGGTAGGTCCTTCTCAGCATTACGTTACTGGCTAAATTTGAATCGAGAGGGAGTGACTGATCTGTTCTTAGTTCCGTGACATGTTCTCATTCTCCCGCTGCAGCCTGCCACAGTCAGCCGCTGTGGGATGATCTTCATGGAACCGTCTCAGTTGGGCTTGGATCCCTTGTTCCTCTCCTGGTTGAACACCCTTCCTGACGCTCTCCGGGAGCCGGAGTCCCGCTCTTTGCTGACGGGCCTCTTCTCGTGGCTCGTACCGCCGGCCGTCCTGTTCCTACGCACGTCTTGCACGGTGAGTGACCCGAGGCCTCCGAAAGGCCCGACGGGCACCTGCTGAATGTGCTGGATTCACATTATGTGCATTATTATGTATGACTGTCTTCACGCTTCATTTTGATTCTGTGGACAGGAAGTTGTCGCCACGACTGACTCCAACACTGTTCTGTCCTTGTGTCGCCTGTTTGAAATGGTCCTCGCCGAACCTTTGAAGTCAAATCCTGAGGAAAAAGTGATTCGGATCTGGATCATGGTAGAAAACAACAAGTCCTTTTACTGAATATTCTGCTCTCATCTTACTGTGAACTTCCGGGACGTTTGCAGTTCGGAGTTCAGCATGTCTGTGTATTCCGACCCGTTTCCCAGGCAGCCTTTGCCTACGCCCTGGTTTGGTCCATCGGTGGCAGCTGCGACTCAAACAGCAGAGAGAAGTTTAGTTCGTTCGTGAGGAAACTTTTGTCGGGAGAATCAGCGGAGCATCCGGTCCCTCAAACCGTGGGGAGATGGGCGTGTCCCCTGGACGAGGAAGGCCTGGTCTACGACTACTTCTACAAGGTATTGTGTGAGACCGCGACTTCTCAGGATGTCACATTTGTCAGAATCGGCTCATCCCATTTGAATCTCTTGTCCAGTTTGACGGCGCCGGCAGCTGGGTTCACTGGAGCAGCGAGGTTGAGAACGTCGACCCTGACAGCATCACTACTAATCCTGAAGACGTCATTGTCCCCACCGTGGACACGGCTCGCTACACCTACCTGATGGACCACTTCGTCAGCCACGGACGGTACGGATTGTTTCACTGCTAGCTCTGATTTTAGGAATGACGCTTCTCACTCTGTCCCAGCACGGATTGACTTACATTTAACAGAAAGCTATTTTCTCTGTGAAGCCTTTGTTCTTTATATATTTCTTATCTGCTTAGACCTCTTCTGCTGGTTGGTCCTACTGGCACCGGGAAGTCCGTCTACATCAAGGAGAAGCTGATGAACAAACTGGACAAAGACCGCTATCTACCTTCCTTCATTAACTTTTCAGCTCGCACAACTGCCAACCAGACGCAGGTGTGCATGCAGGAAACAGTCGGGTGCTGGTTTGACCTGCAGGTGTGGAACGATCCAAACGAGCAGGAGGTGTTTTAGTCATTCGACTTTATCCTCTCCCAGGATCTCATCGTTTCCAAGTTGGATAAGCGGAGGAAGGGAGTGTTTGGCCCTCCCATTGGAAAGAAGTGCGTCATCTTTGTGGATGACGTGAGCATGCCCGCGTCGGAGGTGTTTGGGGCGCAGCCCCCCGTGGAGCTCCTCCGGCAGCTTCTGGACCACGGCCACTGGTACGGCTGGTCCGCTGTTACGATGAGAGAGAGCGAACGGCATGATGTCACAATGAAAGGGCGAGAGAATGACATGATGTCACGATGAAAGAGCGAGAGAATGACATGATGTTACAATGAAAGGGCGAGAGAATGACATGATGTCACGATGAAAGAGCGAGAGAATGACATGATGTCACAATGAAAGGGCGAGAGAATGACATGATGTCACGATGAAAGAGCGAGAGAATGACATGATGTCACAATGAAAGAGCGAGAGAATGACATGATGTCACAATGAAAGAGCGAGAGAATGACATGATGTCACAATGAAAGGGTGAGAGAATGACATGCATGATGTCACAATGAAAGGGCGAGAGAATGACATGATGAAAGGGCGAGAGAACGACATGATGAAAGAGCGAGAGAACGACATGTCACCAGACGAGAGAAAACGCTGGTTGTGAACACGCTATTGTTCTCTTCTGATCGGCAGGTTCGACGTGGCTGACACTTCCCAGATCAACCTTGTTGACCTGCAGCTCATCGCAGCTATGGGGCCCCCTGGTGGCGGGAGGAATGCCGTGCCGGCGCGCTTCCTGAGGCACTTCAACGTTATCAGCATTAACCCCTTCAGTGACGGCACCATGGTTCACATTTTCTCCACCTTGATGAGATTGTCTCTCACCAAAAATGGATTCCCCGATGAATATTTCACTGTTGGAGACCAAATAGTGAACGCCACAATGGAGGTCAGAGCTCAGCACGAATAAGTTGGGGGGGGGGGGGGGGGTCTTAGTTTCTCTAATGCTTTGACTATTTGCTTATCTTTTCTTTGCCAAAGGTGTATAAGAAAGCCATGCTGAAGCTGCTTCCCACTCCAGCCAAGTCTCATTACACCTTCAACCTTCGGGACTTCTCCCGCGTCATCCAGGGCTGCATGCTGCTCAGGAGAGGGGCCCTGGACAGCAAGCAGACAATGATCCGCTTGTTTGTTCATGAGGTCTTCCGTGTTTACTATGACCGACTGGTGGACGACAAAGATCGGGAGTGGATGTACCAGCTGATGCGGAGCGTCGTCCAAGATCACTTCCAAGAGTCCTTTGACCATGTGTTTGATCACCTGAAGGAAGGCAGTGAGGTCAGCTGAGATTCATTGTCATAATATACTAGTAGAGGACTGAAGTATTGACTTGTATATTTGCTACTGGTATATTAAAACACCCACAAATACATTTGTGCTGCACAAATGGAAAACATGCACACATGAACCATAGAAGGAAATATTCATTGTCTGTGTTTGCACACTCAGCTGGTTGAGGAAGACATGAAGAACCTTATGTTTGGTGACTTCATGAACCCTGACCTGGAGCAGGAAGAGCGCTTGTATGCTGAGGTGTCCTCCATAAAAAGCTTTTCTGACGTAGCGCAATCGAGTCTGGAGGAATACAACCGGATGAACAAGAAGGCCATGAACCTCGTCATCTTCCGGCAAGCAGAGTCCGGTTCATGCTGTCCATGGCAATATGTACTCTGATCGTTTACTGGAAGCTCTAACTTGGTGCAAAGGACGTGTGATGCTGAATACCGAACTAGCACTAGAGCTAATATTATAATGTACACTCGGTGCATTTAGACATTTAAACAGACAATCCAGTTCCGTGTGTAGCAGCCAGTTAATGAAATGTTTGTCCCATCATGGCTCAATTAGCGGGGTAAATGGTGTGTGCTTTGATACAGCTACGTCCTGGAGCACCTGTGCAGGATCAGCCGCGTCTTGAAGCAGCCGAGAGGCAACGCTCTCCTGGTGGGGGTCGGCGGGAGCGGGCGGCAGTCCGTTACCCGTCTGGCTGCCTTCATGTCCAACATGAGCACTTTTCAGCCTGAGATCTCTCAGAGCTACGGCCTGGCTGAGTGGCGAGACGACCTTAAGGTCAGCGCCACGGTTGTGATGTCTGTCCTTTATCCGATATGTTACTGCATTACTTTCCATTTATGCATTTGTGAATTCATGTTGAACAAACCTGGCTCCTCCTTTTCCAAATCCTTCAGATGCACCTGAAAAATGCTGGCCTGAAAGGTCAGAAGATGGTGCTTCTGATCACTGACACGCAGATCAAAGATGAGGCGTTCCTCGAGGACGTGGACAGCATTCTGAACGCGGGGGAGGTGCCCAATCTGTTTGACAAAGATGAGAAGCAAGAGATCATGGATGTAGGTGGTCGCAGCAGTTCCGTCGCTGCACAAGGAATCCTTTCTAGTATGAAAGTCGCGTTGACTGACTGTTTCATGCTACCTTTGCTGCATCTCTCGGTCTCCAGGCATTGCGTCCCGTCGCCCAGGCGGCCAATCCCCATTTGGAGATGAGTGCTTTAGCGCTGTTTGCCTTCTTCGTTGCACGCTGCAGAGAGAACTTGCACATTGTCGTGGCCTTTAGTCCCATTGGAGACACCTTCCGGCAGCGCCTGCGCCAGTTTCCCTCTCTGATCAACTGCTGCACTGTGGACTGGTTCCAGGTACTGGATTGGGATTAGGATTGGGATGTAATCACTTGTTCATATTTAAAAAGCTACAAAGTGTAATCTCCACGGCATTTCAGATTGTCTCTGAAGCTGTCTCTGCGGTGTGTCTCGATGTGTGCGGCAGACAGACCGTCCTGCCTTTGGTCACCTTCTCTCTATCCCATCTCCTCCTTCCTCTGACAGCCGTGGCCCGAGGAAGCCCTGGGGCGAGTAGCCAGCTCTTTCCTGCATTCTCTGGAGATGGCGGATGATGAGCGGCAGGATGTCATCACCATCTGCAAGGCGTTCCACACCTCCGTCATAGAGCTCTCAGACAGGTGGGATCTCTGCTGAGTGATATCTGAAGCTTTTAGAGCAGAGGATGTTTCTGGCATCTTCCTCACACTGTCTGTTGTGCTGCAGAGCTCTCGTTGAACGCGGCAGCCATCATTATGTGACGCCCACATCATACCTGGAGCTGATCGAAATGTTCCGCCAGTTACTCACTCGGAGAAGGGAGACGATCACCAAGGCTCGACAGAGGTACCTCGATGGCCTGGCAAAGATCGCTTCCACTGAAGCACAGGTAGATTTTGTGCCGCTTCTACTGAAGTTTCAGTTGTTTTTTTACTGTCAGAATGTTCAGTATGCGTTTGTATTTCTATACAGGTCACCACCATGGAGCAAACGCTTCAGATCAAGAAGCCAAAGCTGGAAGAGGCACGAAAAGAAATCGGCAAAATAGCAGAGGTGAAAAAAAGTGCATCTTCATCCTGCATCATCATCATCAAACCTTGAGGATACAGATCTAACCAGTAGATCTGAACATACTGAATATATCTCTTCAATGTGATGCCTTACAGAAAGTGGAGGAGGAGACAAAAGAGGTCGAAGCCAAGCGTAAAGTTGTGCGAGCTGATGAGGAGGCAGCAACCAAAAAAGCTGAAGAGGCGGAGACTTTAAGGACTGACTGTGACAGGGAAGTGACTGTTGCCCAAAAGGAAGTGGAAAAGGCAGGCAAAGCTGCTCTGGAGAACTTGAAGGTGGGTGCTCTAGCTCCACTGCTTCAGTGCGTTGGCTTCCACTCATTCTCTCCATGGGGTAAACTGCTGAGTCAACTGATCTAAGCGTTCCGTTTCAGAGCTCTCAAATCGCCGTGGTGAAGGCCATGAAAGCTCCACCGCCAGCTGTGAAGCTGGTGATGGCAGCTGTGTGCGTGATGATGCAGAAAAGTCCAGACAAGATAAATGACCCGGAAAAGCCTGGAAAAAAGGTTGGACCAGATATAATATCTCTGTCCTCCCATGGTCTGCTCCTTATTTCTCTCCATGCATCCTGCAGCAAAGTATTGCAGTAAAGAATATGTATTCTTTTCCCTCTAGATACTAGACTACTGGGGGCCAAGCAAGAAACTGCTTGGTGACACAAACTTTGCACGGAATCTGAGGGATTTCGACAAGGACAATATTCCTGTGAGTGTCCCAAGCCCCATTCCTAATTCATTATCCAGGAGTCGTGGTCGGGCTTTGCTGCAAGTAGCGCTGCTCTTTGTTTAACTTCAGGAAGCCGTGATAAAGAAGCTGATGGCAGGGTACATGAACAAGGAGGACTTTGAACCAAGTGTCGTGTCTTCATCGTCGTCTGCGGCAGCCAACCTCTGTTCATGGATCAAGACGATGGTGGAATATAACAGAAAGCAGAAGGTGCAGCATTTTTCGCTCTGCAGAGCTGATCTTCTCCCGTCCGGTCCTCATGATGGAGGTACGCTTCTACAGTTAACACCAATCTCTTTGCTTTAAGGAACTGGCTCCGAAAAAAAAGAAGTGCAAAGAAGCTCAGGAAGCCGTGGCTGAGACCATGGCCCAGCTGAGTCAGAAGAAAGCGGCGTTCCAGGACGTTGAGGATCGTCTGGCTGGTCTCCAGAGAACAAAGGTGTTGAAATCCGAGGAGAAGGCCGGCCTGGAAGCGGAAATCCGTGGTTGTGAGGTCAAGTTGGCCAGAGCCGAGAAAGTAATCAAAGGTCTGGCCGGAGAGAAGGCGAGGTCAGGATGAGCCGCGTGAAATGTTCCTCTACTCTGTGGCAAACGTCAGGAGGTTGCACCACTTACTGACTGAAGCTCTTGTTTTTAGCTGGTCCAAAAGTGCAGAGGCTCTTCAGCAGACATTTTCCAACTTGACTGGAGACAGTCTGATTTCCGCCGGTGTCATTGCATACCTGGGGGGATTCACTCCTGCCTTCAGACGAGACTGCATCGAATCGTGGACCCAAATCTGCCGGGTGATTCCTCCTGCATCTTGTCTTGTTCTGTCCAACTCCTTTCATTCAGACATCAAATCATGGACTCACCCGTGTTGTCCTTTTTCTTTGACGTCTCTAGTCTAAAAATATTCCAACATCGGATTCCTTCTCTCTCAGCCGTACGCTGGGAGATCCGATTCAGATCAGGGCCTGGAACATTGCAGGTCTCCCCAGCGACGATTTCTCTGTGGACAACGCCGTCATCGTCGGTAATTCACGGAGATGGTGAGTCTGCACGGCTGAAAAACGTCTTCCGTCAGAGCCGATTCACTACGAAGGAGTCTGGTTGGATCATTCAGAGGACTGGAGACTCGTTTAAGTTCCTGTTGGTGTTCTTCTAGGCCCCTGATGATCGACCCGCAGGGGCAGGCCAGCAATTGGGTGAAGAATTCAGAGAAGGAAAACGATCTGAATGTCACGAGACCCACAGATGCACGCTTCATGAGAACACTGGAAAACTGCATTCAGTTTGGAAAGCCGTTGCTGCTGGAAAACGTCGGAGAAGAACTGGACCCCTCGCTGGAACCGTTGCTGCTCAAGCAGACCTTCAAACAAGGTGCGGTGAATCGGATGCTTCTCGCGAGAGGGCCATTAAGAGCTGGAAACGAACTACAGTCGCTCTTCTTTCATCTAGGTGGCGTGGAATGCATCAGGCTGGGGGAGAATGTGATTGAGTACGCGTCTGGTTTCCGTCTGTACATGACCACCAAGCTGAGGAACCCTCGCTATCTACCGGAGGTGGCCACCAAGGTGTGCCTGCTTAATTTCATGATCACCCCAGACGGACTGGAGGACCAGCTGCTGGGGATTCTGGTCGCCCAGGAGAGGTAGCGCTCACAAGAAGCCCACATGTCCATAACTCTGCTTCTTCTTACCTGAATTGTGCAATAGTGCAAAAATGCGTCTCTCCTACAGTCCAGAAGTCGAGAAGCAGAGGAACGACGCAATCGTGCAGTCGGCTGACAATAAGAGGCAGCAAAAAGAGACCGAGGACAAGATCCTGGAGACGGTGCAGTCAACAGGAGACATCCTGGAGGATGAAAGTGCCATCAAGGTTCTGGAAGAGTCAAAGATTAAATCTGACAAGAGGGCTAAGAAAGAGGAGGTGTGGCCAATACGCAGAGAGCGCCGATGTTTTCGCTAGAAAGTCCGCCTGACGATCGCTACAAGTCTGCTCTAGAGATCTCACGTCCTGCTCTGTGTCTTTTCCAGATTGCAGAGAAGACAAACGTCATCATAGCCAAGTCCAGGGATGCTTACAGACCCTTTGCCAAACTTGCGTCGGTGCTTTTCTTCAGCATTGCAGATCTGACCGCCATCGACCCGATGTACCAGTATTCTCTCGTCTGGTTCGTCAACCTCTTTAAGAGCTCCATTAAAGACAGGTGCGTGAAGGTTGCAGCTGCAGCTTCCAGTAAATGGACCTCGGAGCTGCTCGACGGTGATCTGAACCTTCCTAGTGTTTGCCTTTCATTCCTTAGTGCCAAGAGCCGGTGCCTGCAGAAGAGGCTTCGGAACCTGGAGGATGACTTCACCTATATCCTGTACTGTAATGTCTGCCGCTCTCTGTTTGAAAAGGACAAGCTCACCTTCTCGTTTCTCCTCTGCTGCAACATCCTCCTGTGGGTGTTCAAGCCAACACTGGAACTAGACATCGTTACAGTTCCATGTCAGAGTTTTGTTCTTCTACCACATGCTTATTTGGGGTGTTGTGTTCCCGTCGCCTTATTTTTCCATCCAGGTCAAAGGACGCTATCGAGTACTGTGACTTCATGTTCCTGTTAACTGGGGGGGTGGGCCTGCAGAACATGATCCCCAATCCCGATAGCAGCTGGCTCCAAGACAAGAGCTGGGATGAGATCTGTCGAGCCAGTGAACTGCCTGGGCTGCAAGGATTAAAGTAAAGAGCGACACTCACACAGAGTCGACGGTCCTGCTTGTCCTTTCAGAGCCTTTCTGACTGGTATTTACTCTGCAGGGAGGCGTTCATCAGAGACGCGAGTTGCTTCCAGCCTGTTTATGACAGCATGGAGCCGTGGAATGCTCCCCTGCCTGATCCATGGGAGGAACGACTGAATGACCTGCAGAAGATGGTGGTTCTGCGCTGTCTCCGGCCAGATAAGATGGTGCCTGCTATGACTAAGTTTGTTACCAAACACATGGGGAAGAGGTTTGTCCAGCCTCCTACCTTTGACCTGAGTCAGAGCTACCTGGACTCCACCCCGTCCTCCCCACTCGTCTTCATGCTGTCTCCAGGAGCAGATCCCATGGCCAGTAAGTCGTCCACATCCCAACACTTGTCTGGAACGTTTAAGAATCTGGCCTCCTCTGAAAATGATTCCGGGTGAAACATTTGCTCCACAGGCTTGCTCAAATTTGCCAAATCCAAGCAGATGGTCGGCGCCAAGTTCCAGTCCATCTCCCTGGGTCAAGGGCAGGGACCCACGGCTGAGGCGATGATCACACAAGCCATTGCCAACGGTACGTGGGTCTGCTTGCAGAACTGCCACCTAGCCATTTCTTGGATGAACGCCCTGGAGGATATCTGCGACAGCCTCCCCGAAAACAAAGACCTCAAGCCCGGATTCCGACTGTGGCTAACGAGCTACCCTTCAGCCCGGGTAAACTGGCTTCACCACAACACGCGTTATTGGTCCCATTCATTTGAGCAGCAAGGCCCAGCTTTACTCTGGTTCTCACTGCTGGACAACAATCTCTCTGATTCCAGTTTCCAGTGTCCATCTTGCAGAACGGCGTCAAAATGACCAACGAGCCTCCGACCGGACTCAGACAGAACCTCCTGCAGTCTTACCTGACGGACCCGATTTCTGAGCAGACGTTCTACAGCGGATGTCCCGATAAGGAGAAAGTGAGTTTGTGTTGACGCTGTTCATGACAGGAATTTGACATTTCTGCAGCTTCTAGATCAGGGGTCGGCAAACTTTTTGACTTGCGGGCCACAATAGGTTCTAAAATTTGACAGAGGGGCCGGACCAAGAACAGATGGATGGAGTATTTGTGTGAGCTAATATAAATGACACATGAAAGCTATTGCATTAAAGGATTTGGCCTTTTACAGGTAGCATTACAGAGAAAAGGTCAAATGAATGAGGTTTAATTGTAATACAATTTTATTTAATGATATAATTTGGACAAGTTGGCGGGCCGGATTAAAAAGAGCAACGGGCCGCATATGGCCCCCGGGCCTGGGTTTGCCCATGTCTGTTCTAGATGGACAATACTGAAAGCGTCTGACTCGTGATTCCCTCCGTTAGGTTTGGGAGAAGCTCCTGTTTGGATTGTGCTTCTTTCACGCTCTGGTTCAAGAGAGGAAGACGTTTGGACCGCAGGGCTGGAATATTCCTTACGGCTTCAATCAGTCGGACCTTCATATCAGCATCAGGCAGCTGCAGGTGTTCATTCAGAGAAGACCGGTTTCTGTGTCGTGAGAGAACGAAGGCAAAGGACGTCACGATGCTGCGTGTTTTTACATGTTTCAGATGTTTGTTAATGAATACGAGGAGGTTCCCTTTGATGCCATCTCCTACCTGACTGGCGAGTGCAACTATGGCGGCCGAGTGACTGACGACTGGGATCGGCGCCTCCTGTTGACCCTCCTGGCCGACGTTTACAACAAGAACGTCATTGAGGAGCCGCTCTACCCGTTCTCCCCCAGCCGCGTGTACCACGTCCCGTCCAACTCCAGCCATGCAGGCTGCGTCAAATTCATCCAGGTGAAGCCGTTTGACACGAAGCACACGAAGCGCAACACGTTCTCATTGCACTGACAATCTGATGTCGACCGAGGAGGAATCGTGTTTTGTGTTCCAGGAGCTTCCGCAGGATCAGCATCCGGAAGTGTTTGGGATGCATGAAAATGTGGACATTTCCAAGGATCTCCAGCAAACGAAGTTGCTGTTTGATTCTTTGCTGCTCACCCAAGGCCGACAAACTCAGGGAGGACAGAGCTCCGGGGCCGATGGCGCCCTCTATGACATTGTTAATGACATCATCTGTAAGGTGTGAGCTTGACTTGGCCAGGAGGGAAATCTCCCAGCACCATTGTGCGCATTATCATCTTCTCTGAGCGGAGATTTGGAAAGAGAATTGTTCGTGTAAACTCGCGACGCACTTTGAAATGTCTGGATTTAACTTGTTGCCATGAACCTCACCCGGCGCCAGTTCCTTACGGGAAACCGTGTTTGCCTTGAATATGAGCTCTAGGAGCTGCGTCGCGTGCTCAAACTGTGTTCTCTTGTTTTGTCCTCCAGCTTCCCAGTAACTTTGACACCAAGGCAGCGCTGTTGAAATACCCGGTACAGTATGAGGAGAGCATGAACACAGTGCTTGTCCAGGAGATGGAGCGCTACAACGTGTAAGGACCAGCGGATCCGCGGAGGACTTGGAATGAGACGGCACATCCCGACCTGCTCACGGGACTCGTTTTGCTCTTTCTCAGGCTGCTCAGTTTGATCCGCGAGACTTTAAAGAAGCTGCTGAAGGCCATCAAGGGTTTGGTGGTGATGGATGGAGAGCTTGAAGGCATCGCAGGAAGCTTGGCTTTGGGCAAGGTCCCAGAGGCCTGGACCAAACGCTCCTACGCCAGTCTCAAACCTTTGGGCAGCTACGTTACCGACCTTCTGGCCAGGCTGAAGTTTTTACAGGCGAGTCGGTGGAATGAAATCATTGGATGAGCAGAAACAAAGTGAACACACGGAGATATTGTTTACTCTTTGCTCTTCCTTTTTGCTCTTTCCTTGTAGGATTGGTATGACAATGGCAAACCGAATGTGTTCTGGCTGTCTGGGTTCTACTTCACCCAGGCCTTCTTAACTGGAGCGGTGCAGAACTACGCTCGGAAGTACCAGATCCCCATTGATCTGCTCGGCTTGGACTTTGAGGTTAGAAGACGAGTACTTCCTATCGCTCCAAAAGCTGTACTGATCCGCGGTTTTGTCTTTCTGATTTCTCCTTCCAGGTTCTCTCTGTGGACGAGTCGGACACAGCACCCGAGGACGGGGTCTATGTCAACGGCTTGTATCTGGAAGGAGCTCGATGGGACAGAGAACGGTAAAGCAGCTTCTGCCTCATTCTAATAAAATTATTCAGAGACTTTGTTAACTTTAAATGTTGTTTCTCTTTTCCACATCAGTGGAGTTCTTGTAGAGCAACGTGCCAAAGAGCTCTCCAGCAAGATGCCCATCATCTGGATAAAACCCTGTAAGCGTCAGAAAAAAACGCATTCCAGCTTCCATCGGGATTTTCTTTTGTTTAGTGCGTTTTCTTATTTTTCTGTTTCTTTTCTTCTCTCCCGTGCAGCTAAAGATGAGGGCGAGGAACCTCCTACGGACATGTACGCTTGTCCTCTGTACAAGACCAGCGAGAGGAAAGGAACCCTGTCCACCACCGGCCACTCCACCAACTTTGTCATTCCCTTGCTGCTGCCCACAAACATGCCGGCACGGCATTGGATCAAGCGCGGCGTCGCTCTGCTGCTGCAGCTCGACGACTAAATATTAATGTTTGTCTGGAGCAGAGGGGATGAAGACGGCTAAACCCGAGTCGGTGGGATATAAAGCCACCACACATCGCCACCTCGTGGCCGGTATACGTTACAAATCAACCGTCTCATGTTATATGTGTTGAGGCCACTTTTGTTTTTTGTTCCACCAGGATGTATTACGTAGGTTTAGATGTTATATATTAAATGTATTAAAGCAATTGTACGTGATTCTAGCCTCCAACCTGTCATAAATTTGCCAGGGCGATAGAGAGAAAGAGCTCTTCTCGTATTACGGGAACGCCACCGCTGCACATGGACGTCCGACCAGCAGGATGGCGGAAACCGAGCGGCTGCTTGGTGACAAGCAGGAGAAGGAAACCCCAAAACGCTTTTTCTTGTTTTGTGATGTATGCTCTCGGCCACTAAAAACAACACGTTTCCATGGAAACCATGCGTACAGTATTCAAAATATCAAAACTGCATAGTATATTAGGTATAATATGTAAATTGTGCGAGGTGAGAAAATACTGGTTTCTCCATATGTCCTTCACAAATGAACGTACGGTTCACGCAATATTTTGATTTCAAATGTTTGGAACATTTCTGGTGTTATTCCAGAAACGGCCACAGGAGGGCGAACGCGGCCGCTTCAGTGAGCGTCTGAAGTTGACAAGCATAAATATGCACACAACCAAATGTCTCATCAACTTGTAACTCGGTACACTTATAGATGACACATAGGGCTATAACCGAGGTGACGGACAGGTTGATGTGATTTACGGTGTAGACGTCACATGCGTGCAAAGCTTTATTTTTGCCATATCTCGGGAAGGGAAGGTCGTAGAGACGCGGTTGGGACCGGCGTGTTCAGCGTGGCCGAATTATGTCGGGTAGACCAGGTTTCCAAGTCTCTACAGCGTACCGTTCTCGCGATAATTCGAAGAAAATGAATGGATTTTGGGACATTTCCGGTTTCCGGTTTCATTCCAGAAACGGCCAAATGATAAAATGCTGCCCTCTTGTGGAGACATGGCGCCGCTACAGTGAACATCAGAAGTTTACAATCAGCATAAATATACACACAAGCAAATGTCTCATCAACTTGTAACTCGGTACACTTATAGATGACACATAGGGCTATAACTGAGGTGACGGGAAGGTGGCTGTGACTAAGAATGACGACGTGATGGACGTGTAAAGGTTTAATTTCGTCATATCTCAGGAACGGAAGGTCGTACAGAGGCGGGGGTTGGACCGGCGTGTTCAGCATAGCCGAATTATGGTGGGTAGACCCACTTCTCAAGTCTCTACAACGTACGGTTAACGCGATATTTTGATTTCAAATGTTTGGAACATTTCCGGTGTTATTCCAGAAACAGCCACAGGAGGGCGAATGCGGCCGCTTCAGTGAGCGTCTGAAGCTGACAAAAAGCATAAATATGCACACAAATAAATGTCATAACAACTTGTAACTTGGCACACTTATAGATGACATATGTGGCTGGAACTGACGTGACGGAAAGGTGGCTGTGACTAAGAATGACGACGTGATGGACGTGTAAAGGTTTAATTTCGTCATATCTCAGGAACGGAAGGTCGTACAGAGGCGGGGGTTGGACCGGCGTGTTCAGCATAGCCGAATTATGGTGGGTAGACCCACTTCTCAAGTCTCTACAACGTACGGTTAACGCGATATTTTGATTTCAAATGTTTGGAACATTTCCGGTGTTATTCCAGAAACAGCCACAGGAGGGCGAATGCGGCCGCTTCAGTGAGCGTCTGAAGCTGACAAAAAGCATAAATATGCACACAAATAAATGTCATAACAACTTGTAACTTGGCACACTTATAGATGACATATGTGGCTGGAACTGACGTGACGGAAAGGTGGCTGTGACTAAGAATGACGACGTGATGGACGTGTAAAGGTTTAATTTCGTCATATCTCAGGAACGGAAGGTCGTACAGAGGCGGGGGTTGGACCGGCGTGTTCAGCATAGCCGAATTATGGTGGGTAGACCCACTTCTCAAGTCTCTACAACGTACGGTTAACGCGATATTTTGATTTCAAATGTTTGGAACATTTCCGGTGTTATTCCAGAAACAGCCACAGGAGGGCGAATGCGGCCGCTTCAGTGAGCGTCTGAAGCTGACAAAAAGCATAAATATGCACACAAATAAATGTCATAACAACTTGTAACTTGGCACACTTATAGATGACATATGTGGCTGGAACTGACGTGACGGAAAGGTGGCTGTGACTAAGAATGACGACGTGATGGACGTGTAAAGGTTTAATTTCGTCATATCTCAGGAACGGAAGGTCGTACAGAGGCGGGGGTTGGACCGGCGTGTTCAGCATAGCCGAATTATGGTGGGTAGACCCACTTCTCAAGTCTCTACAACGTACGGTTAACGCGATATTTTGATTTCAAATGTTTGGAACATTTCCGGTGTTATTCCAGAAACAGCCACAGGAGGGCGAATGCGGCCGCTTCAGTGAGCGTCTGAAGCTGACAAAAAGCATAAATATGCACACAAATAAATGTCATAACAACTTGTAACTTGGCACACTTATAGATGACATATGTGGCTGGAACTGACGTGACGGAAAGGTGGCTGTGACTAAGAATGACGACGTGATGGACGTGTAAAGGTTTAATTTCGTCATATCTCAGGAACGGAAGGTCGTACAGAGGCGGGGGTTGGACCGGCGTGTTCAGCATAGCCGAATTATGGTGGGTAGACCCACTTCTCAAGTCTCTACAACGTACGGTTAACGCGATATTTTGATTTCAAATGTTTGGAACATTTCCGGTGTTATTCCAGAAACAGCCACAGGAGGGCGAATGCGGCCGCTTCAGTGAGCGTCTGAAGCTGACAAAAAGCATAAATATGCACACAAATAAATGTCATAACAACTTGTAACTTGGCACACTTATAGATGACATATGTGGCTGGAACTGACGTGACGGAAAGGTGGCTGTGACTAAGAATGACGACGTGATGGACGTGTAAAGGTTTAATTTCGTCATATCTCAGGAATGGAAGGTCGTACAGAGGCGGGGGTTGGACCGGCGTGTTCAGCATAGCCGAATTATGGTGGGTAGACCCACTTCTCAAGTCTCTACAACGTACGGTTAACGCGATATTTTGATTTCAAATGTTTGGAACATTTCCGGTGTTATTCCAGAAACAGCCACAGGAGGGCGAATGCGGCCGCTTCAGTGAGCGTCTGAAGCTGACAAAAAGCATAAATATGCACACAAATAAATGTCATAACAACTTGTAACTTGGCACACTTATAGATGACATATGTGGCTGGAACTGACGTGACGGAAAGGTGGCTGTGACTAAGAATGACGACGTGATGGACGTGTAAAGGTTTAATTTCGTCATATCTCAGGAACGGAAGGTCGTACAGAGGCGGGGGTTGGACCGGCGTGTTCAGCATAGCCGAATTATGGTGGGTAGACCCACTTCTCAAGTCTCTACAACGTACGGTTAACGCGATATTTTGATTTCAAATGTTTGGAACATTTCCGGTGTTATTCCAGAAACAGCCACAGGAGGGCGAATGCGGCCGCTTCAGTGAGCGTCTGAAGCTGACAAAAAGCATAAATATGCACACAAATAAATGTCATAACAACTTGTAACTTGGCACACTTATAGATGACATATGTGGCTGGAACTGACGTGACGGAAAGGTGGCTGTGACTAAGAATGACGACGTGATGGACGTGTAAAGGTTTAATTTCGTCATATCTCAGGAACGGAAGGTCGTACAGAGGCGGGGGTTGGACCGGCGTGTTCAGCATAGCCGAATTATGGTGGGTAGACCCACTTCTCAAGTCTCTACAACGTACGGTTAACGCGATATTTTGATTTCAAATGTTTGGAACATTTCCGGTGTTATTCCAGAAACAGCCACAGGAGGGCGAATGCGGCCGCTTCAGTGAGCGTCTGAAGCTGACAAAAAGCATAAATATGCACACAAATAAATGTCATAACAACTTGTAACTTGGCACACTTATAGATGACATATGTGGCTGGAACTGACGTGACGGAAAGGTGGCTGTGACAAAGAATGACGACGTGATGGACGTGTAAAGGTTTAATTCCGTCATATCTCAGGAACGGAAGGTCGTACAGAGGCGGGGGTTGGACCGGCGTGTTCAGCATAGCCGAATTATGGTGGGTAGACCCACTTCTCAAGTCTCTACAACGTACGGTTAACGCGATATTTTGATTTCAAATGTTTGGAACATTTCCGGTGTTATTCCAGAAACAGCCACAGGAGGGCGAATGCGGCCGCTTCAGTGAGCGTCTGAAGCTGACAAAAAGCATAAATATGCACACAAATAAATGTCATAACAACTTGTAACTTGGCACACTTATAGATGACATATGTGGCTGGAACTGACGTGACGGAAAGGTGGCTGTGACTAAGAATGACGACGTGATGGACGTGTAAAGGTTTAATTTCGTCATATCTCAGGAACGGAAGGTCGTACAGAGGCGGGGGTTGGACCGGCGTGTTCAGCATAGCCGAATTATGGTGGGTAGACCCACTTCTCAAGTCTCTACAACGTACGGTTAACGCGATATTTTGATTTCAAATGTTTGGAACATTTCCGGTGTTATTCCAGAAACAGCCACAGGAGGGCGAATGCGGCCGCTTCAGTGAGCGTCTGAAGCTGACAAAAAGCATAAATATGCACACAAATAAATGTCATAACAACTTGTAACTTGGCACACTTATAGATGACATATGTGGCTGGAACTGACGTGACGGAAAGGTGGCTGTGACTAAGAATGACGACGTGATGGACGTGTAAAGGTTTAATTTCGTCATATCTCAGGAACGGAAGGTCGTACAGAGGCGGGGGTTGGACCGGCGTGTTCAGCATAGCCGAATTATGGTGGGTAGACCCACTTCTCAAGTCTCTACAACGTACGGTTAACGCGATATTTTGATTTCAAATGTTTGGAACATTTCCGGTGTTATTCCAGAAACAGCCACAGGAGGGCGAATGCGGCCGCTTCAGTGAGCGTCTGAAGCTGACAAAAAGCATAAATATGCACACAAATAAATGTCATAACAACTTGTAACTTGGCACACTTATAGATGACATATGTGGCTGGAACTGACGTGACGGAAAGGTGGCTGTGACTAAGAATGACGACGTGATGGACGTGTAAAGGTTTAATTTCGTCATATCTCAGGAACGGAAGGTCGTACAGAGGCGGGGGTTGGACCGGCGTGTTCAGCATAGCCGAATTATGGTGGGTAGACCCACTTCTCAAGTCTCTACAACGTACGGTTAACGCGATATTTTGATTTCAAATGTTTGGAACATTTCCGGTGTTATTCCAGAAACAGCCACAGGAGGGCGAATGCGGCCGCTTCAGTGAGCGTCTGAAGCTGACAAAAAGCATAAATATGCACACAAATAAATGTCATAACAACTTGTAACTTGGCACACTTATAGATGACATATGTGGCTGGAACTGACGTGACGGAAAGGTGGCTGTGACTAAGAATGACGACGTGATGGACGTGTAAAGGTTTAATTTCGTCATATCTCAGGAACGGAAGGTCGTACAGAGGCGGGGGTTGGACCGGCGTGTTCAGCATAGCCGAATTATGGTGGGTAGACCCACTTCTCAAGTCTCTACAACGTACGGTTAACGCGATATTTTGATTTCAAATGTTTGGAACATTTCCGGTGTTATTCCAGAAACAGCCACAGGAGGGCGAATGCGGCCGCTTCAGTGAGCGTCTGAAGCTGACAAAAAGCATAAATATGCACACAAATAAATGTCATAACAACTTGTAACTTGGCACACTTATAGATGACATATGTGGCTGGAACTGACGTGACGGAAAGGTGGCTGTGACTAAGAATGACGACGTGATGGACGTGTAAAGGTTTAATTTCGTCATATCTCAGGAACGGAAGGTCGTACAGAGGCGGGGGTTGGACCGGCGTGTTCAGCATAGCCGAATTATGGTGGGTAGACCCACTTCTCAAGTCTCTACAACGTACGGTTAACGCGATATTTTGATTTCAAATGTTTGGAACATTTCCGGTGTTATTCCAGAAACAGCCACAGGAGGGCGAATGCGGCCGCTTCAGTGAGCGTCTGAAGCTGACAAAAAGCATAAATATGCACACAAATAAATGTCATAACAACTTGTAACTTGGCACACTTATAGATGACATATGTGGCTGGAACTGACGTGACGGAAAGGTGGCTGTGACTAAGAATGACGACGTGATGGACGTGTAAAGGTTTAATTTCGTCATATCTCAGGAACGGAAGGTCGTACAGAGGCGGGGGTTGGACCGGCGTGTTCAGCATAGCCGAGTTATGGTGGGTAGACCCACTTCTCAAGTCTCTACAACGTACGGTTAACGCGATATTTTGATTTCAAATGTTTGGAACATTTCCGGTGTTATTCCAGAAACAGCCACAGGAGGGCGAATGCGGCCGCTTCAGTGAGCGTCTGAAGCTGACAAAAAGCATAAATATGCACACAAATAAATGTCATAACAACTTGTAACTTGGCACACTTATAGATGACATATGTGGCTGGAACTGACGTGACGGAAAGGTGGCTGTGACTAAGAATGACGACGTGATGGACGTGTAAAGGTTTAATTTCGTCATATCTCAGGAACGGAAGGTCGTACAGAGGCGGGGGTTGGACCGGCGTGTTCAGCATAGCCGAATTATGGTGGGTAGACCCACTTCTCAAGTCTCTACAACGTACGGTTAACGCGATATTTTGATTTCAAATGTTTGGAACATTTCCGGTGTTATTCCAGAAACAGCCACAGGAGGGCGAATGCGGCCGCTTCAGTGAGCGTCTGAAGCTGACAAAAAGCATAAATATGCACACAAATAAATGTCATAACAACTTGTAACTTGGCACACTTATAGATGACATATGTGGCTGGAACTGACGTGACGGAAAGGTGGCTGTGACTAAGAATGACGACGTGATGGACGTGTAAAGGTTTAATTTCGTCATATCTCAGGAACGGAAGGTCGTACAGAGGCGGGGGTTGGACCGGCGTGTTCAGCATAGCCGAATTATGGTGGGTAGACCCACTTCTCAAGTCTCTACAACGTACGGTTAACGCGATATTTTGATTTCAAATGTTTGGAACATTTCCGGTGTTATTCCAGAAACAGCCACAGGAGGGCGAATGCGGCCGCTTCAGTGAGCGTCTGAAGCTGACAAAAAGCATAAATATGCACACAAATAAATGTCATAACAACTTGTAACTTGGCACACTTATAGATGACATATGTGGCTGGAACTGACGTGACGGAAAGGTGGCTGTGACTAAGAATGACGACGTGATGGACGTGTAAAGGTTTAATTTCGTCATATCTCAGGAACGGAAGGTCGTACAGAGGCGGGGGTTGGACCGGCGTGTTCAGCATAGCCGAATTATGGTGGGTAGACCCACTTCTCAAGTCTCTACAACGTACGGTTAACGCGATATTTTGATTTCAAATGTTTGGAACATTTCCGGTGTTATTCCAGAAACAGCCACAGGAGGGCGAATGCGGCCGCTTCAGTGAGCGTCTGAAGCTGACAAAAAGCATAAATATGCACACAAATAAATGTCATAACAACTTGTAACTTGGCACACTTATAGATGACATATGTGGCTGGAACTGACGTGACGGAAAGGTGGCTGTGACTAAGAATGACGACGTGATGGACGTGTAAAGGTTTAATTTCGTCATATCTCAGGAACGGAAGGTCGTACAGAGGCGGGGGTTGGACCGGCGTGTTCAGCATAGCCGAATTATGGTGGGTAGACCCACTTCTCAAGTCTCTACAACGTACGGTTAACGCGATATTTTGATTTCAAATGTTTGGAACATTTCCGGTGTTATTCCAGAAACAGCCACAGGAGGGCGAATGCGGCCGCTTCAGTGAGCGTCTGAAGCTGACAAAAAGCATAAATATGCACACAAATAAATGTCATAACAACTTGTAACTTGGCACACTTATAGATGACATATGTGGCTGGAACTGACGTGACGGAAAGGTGGCTGTGACTAAGAATGACGACGTGATGGACGTGTAAAGGTTTAATTTCGTCATATCTCAGGAACGGAAGGTCGTACAGAGGCGGGGGTTGGACCGGCGTGTTCAGCATAGCCGAATTATGGTGGGTAGACCCACTTCTCAAGTCTCTACAACGTACGGTTAACGCGATATTTTGATTTCAAATGTTTGGAACATTTCCGGTGTTATTCCAGAAACAGCCACAGGAGGGCGAATGCGGCCGCTTCAGTGAGCGTCTGAAGCTGACAAAAAGCATAAATATGCACACAAATAAATGTCATAACAACTTGTAACTTGGCACACTTATAGATGACATATGTGGCTGGAACTGACGTGACGGAAAGGTGGCTGTGACTAAGAATGACGACGTGATGAACGTGTAAAGGTTTAATTTCGTCATATCTCAGGAACGGAAGGTCGTACAGAGGCGGGGGTTGGACCGGCGTGTTCAGCATAGCCGAATTATGGTGGGTAGACCCACTTCTCAAGTCTCTACAACGTACGGTTAACGCGATATTTTGATTTCAAATGTTTGGAACATTTCCGGTGTTATTCCAGAAACAGCCACAGGAGGGCGAATGCGGCCGCTTCAGTGAGCGTCTGAAGCTGACAAAAAGCATAAATATGCACACAAATAAATGTCATAACAACTTGTAACTTGGCACACTTATAGATGACATATGTGGCTGGAACTGACGTGACGGAAAGGTGGCTGTGACTAAGAATGACGACGTGATGGACGTGTAAAGGTTTAATTTCGTCATATCTCAGGAACGGAAGGTCGTACAGAGGCGGGGGTTGGACCGGCGTGTTCAGCATAGCCGAATTATGGTGGGTAGACCCACTTCTCAAGTCTCTACAACGTACGGTTAACGCGATATTTTGATTTCAAATGTTTGGAACATTTCCGGTGTTATTCCAGAAACAGCCACAGGAGGGCGAATGCGGCCGCTTCAGTGAGCGTCTGAAGCTGACAAAAAGCATAAATATGCACACAAATAAATGTCATAACAACTTGTAACTTGGCACACTTATAGATGACATATGTGGCTGGAACTGACGTGACGGAAAGGTGGCTGTGACTAAGAATGACGACGTGATGGACGTGTAAAGGTTTAATTTCGTCATATCTCAGGAACGGAAGGTCGTACAGAGGCGGGGGTTGGACCGGCGTGTTCAGCATAGCCGAGTTATGGTGGGTAGACCCACTTCTCAAGTCTCTACAACGTACGGTTAACGCGATATTTTGATTTCAAATGTTTGGAACATTTCCGGTGTTATTCCAGAAACAGCCACAGGAGGGCGAATGCGGCCGCTTCAGTGAGCGTCTGAAGCTGACAAAAAGCATAAATATGCACACAAATAAATGTCATAACAACTTGTAACTTGGCACACTTATAGATGACATATGTGGCTGGAACTGACGTGACGGAAAGGTGGCTGTGACTAAGAATGACGACGTGATGGACGTGTAAAGGTTTAATTTCGTCATATCTCAGGAACGGAAGGTCGTACAGAGGCGGGGGTTGGACCGGCGTGTTCAGCATAGCCGAATTATGGTGGGTAGACCCACTTCTCAAGTCTCTACAACGTACGGTTAACGCGATATTTTGATTTCAAATGTTTGGAACATTTCCGGTGTTATTCCAGAAACAGCCACAGGAGGGCGAATGCGGCCGCTTCAGTGAGCGTCTGAAGCTGACAAAAAGCATAAATATGCACACAAATAAATGTCATAACAACTTGTAACTTGGCACACTTATAGATGACATATGTGGCTGGAACTGACGTGACGGAAAGGTGGCTGTGACTAAGAATGACGACGTGATGGACGTGTAAAGGTTTAATTTCGTCATATCTCAGGAACGGAAGGTCGTACAGAGGCGGGGGTTGGACCGGCGTGTTCAGCATAGCCGAATTATGGTGGGTAGACCCACTTCTCAAGTCTCTACAACGTACGGTTAACGCGATATTTTGATTTCAAATGTTTGGAACATTTCCGGTGTTATTCCAGAAACAGCCACAGGAGGGCGAATGCGGCCGCTTCAGTGAGCGTCTGAAGCTGACAAAAAGCATAAATATGCACACAAATAAATGTCATAACAACTTGTAACTTGGCACACTTATAGATGACATATGTGGCTGGAACTGACGTGACGGAAAGGTGGCTGTGACTAAGAATGACGACGTGATGGACGTGTAAAGGTTTAATTTCGTCATATCTCAGGAACGGAAGGTCGTACAGAGGCGGGGGTTGGACCGGCGTGTTCAGCATAGCCGAATTATGGTGGGTAGACCCACTTCTCAAGTCTCTACAACGTACGGTTAACGCGATATTTTGATTTCAAATGTTTGGAACATTTCCGGTGTTATTCCAGAAACAGCCACAGGAGGGCGAATGCGGCCGCTTCAGTGAGCGTCTGAAGCTGACAAAAAGCATAAATATGCACACAAATAAATGTCATAACAACTTGTAACTTGGCACACTTATAGATGACATATGTGGCTGGAACTGACGTGACGGAAAGGTGGCTGTGACTAAGAATGACGACGTGATGGACATGTAAAGGTTTAATTTCGTCATATCTCAGGAACGGAAGGTCGTACAGAGGCGGGGGTTGGACCGGCGTGTTCAGCATAGCCGAGTTATGGTGGGTAGACCCACTTCTCAAGTCTCTACAACGTACGGTTAACGCGATATTTTGATTTCAAATGTTTGGAACATTTCCGGTGTTATTCCAGAAACAGCCACAGGAGGGCGAATGCGGCCGCTTCAGTGAGCGTCTGAAGCTGACAAAAAGCATAAATATGCACACAAATAAATGTCATAACAACTTGTAACTTGGCACACTTATAGATGACATATGTGGCTGGAACTGACGTGACGGAAAGGTGGCTGTGACTAAGAATGACGACGTGATGGACGTGTAAAGGTTTAATTTCGTCATATCTCAGGAACGGAAGGTCGTACAGAGGCGGGGGTTGGACCGGCGTGTTCAGCATAGCCGAATTATGGTGGGTAGACCCACTTCTCAAGTCTCTACAACGTACGGTTAACGCGATATTTTGATTTCAAATGTTTGGAACATTTCCGGTGTTATTCCAGAAACAGCCACAGGAGGGCGAATGCGGCCGCTTCAGTGAGCGTCTGAAGCTGACAAAAAGCATAAATATGCACACAAATAAATGTCATAACAACTTGTAACTTGGCACACTTATAGATGACATATGTGGCTGGAACTGACGTGACGGAAAGGTGGCTGTGACTAAGAATGACGACGTGATGGACGTGTAAAGGTTTAATTTCGTCATATCTCAGGAACGGAAGGTCGTACAGAGGCGGGGGTTGGACCGGCGTGTTCAGCATAGCCGAGTTATGGTGGGTAGACCCACTTCTCAAGTCTCTACAACGTACGGTTAACGCGATATTTTGATTTCAAATGTTTGGAACATTTCCGGTGTTATTCCAGAAACAGCCACAGGAGGGCGAATGCGGCCGCTTCAGTGAGCGTCTGAAGCTGACAAAAAGCATAAATATGCACACAAATAAATGTCATAACAACTTGTAACTTGGCACACTTATAGATGACATATGTGGCTGGAACTGACGTGACGGAAAGGTGGCTGTGACTAAGAATGACGACGTGATGGACGTGTAAAGGTTTAATTTCGTCATATCTCAGGAACGGAAGGTCGTACAGAGGCGGGGGTTGGACCGGCGTGTTCAGCATAGCCGAATTATGGTGGGTAGACCCACTTCTCAAGTCTCTACAACGTACGGTTAACGCGATATT
Source organism: Brachionichthys hirsutus (assembly GCF_040956055.1). NCBI lineage: Eukaryota > Metazoa > Chordata > Actinopteri > Lophiiformes > Brachionichthyidae > Brachionichthys > Brachionichthys hirsutus. The sequence goes on along the minus strand of NW_027180533.1, from coordinate 13,474 downwards.
TTGATTTCAAATGTTTGGAACATTTCCGGTGTTATTCCAGAAACAGCCACAGGAGGGCGAATGCGGCCGCTTCAGTGAGCGTCTGAAGCTGACAAAAAGCATAAATATGCACACAAATAAATGTCATAACAACTTGTAACTTGGCACACTTATAGATGACATATGTGGCTGGAACTGACGTGACGGAAAGGTGGCTGTGACTAAGAATGACGACGTGATGGACGTGTAAAGGTTTAATTTCGTCATATCTCAGGAACGGAAGGTCGTACAGAGGCGGGGGTTGGACCGGCGTGTTCAGCATAGCCGAATTATGGTGGGTAGACCCACTTCTCAAGTCTCTACAACGTACGGTTAACGCGATATTTTGATTTCAAATGTTTGGAACATTTCCGGTGTTATTCCAGAAACAGCCACAGGAGGGCGAATGCGGCCGCTTCAGTGAGCGTCTGAAGCTGACAAAAAGCATAAATATGCACACAAATAAATGTCATAACAACTTGTAACTTGGCACACTTATAGATGACATATGTGGCTGGAACTGACGTGACGGAAAGGTGGCTGTGACTAAGAATGACGACGTGATGGACGTGTAAAGGTTTAATTTCGTCATATCTCAGGAACGGAAGGTCGTACAGAGGCGGGGGTTGGACCGGCGTGTTCAGCATAGCCGAATTATGGTGGGTAGACCCACTTCTCAAGTCTCTACAACGTACGGTTAACGCGATATTTTGATTTCAAATGTTTGGAACATTTCCGGTGTTATTCCAGAAACAGCCACAGGAGGGCGAATGCGGCCGCTTCAGTGAGCGTCTGAAGCTGACAAAAAGCATAAATATGCACACAAATAAATGTCATAACAACTTGTAACTTGGCACACTTATAGATGACATATGTGGCTGGAACTGACGTGACGGAAAGGTGGCTGTGACTAAGAATGACGACGTGATGGACGTGTAAAGGTTTAATTTCGTCATATCTCAGGAACGGAAGGTCGTACAGAGGCGGGGGTTGGACCGGCGTGTTCAGCATAGCCGAGTTATGGTGGGTAGACCCACTTCTCAAGTCTCTACAACGTACGGTTAACGCGATATTTTGATTTCAAATGTTTGGAACATTTCCGGTGTTATTCCAGAAACAGCCACAGGAGGGCGAATGCGGCCGCTTCAGTGAGCGTCTGAAGCTGACAAAAAGCATAAATATGCACACAAATAAATGTCATAACAACTTGTAACTTGGCACACTTATAGATGACATATGTGGCTGGAACTGACGTGACGGAAAGGTGGCTGTGACTAAGAATGACGACGTGATGGACGTGTAAAGGTTTAATTTCGTCATATCTCAGGAACGGAAGGTCGTACAGAGGCGGGGGTTGGACCGGCGTGTTCAGCATAGCCGAATTATGGTGGGTAGACCCACTTCTCAAGTCTCTACAACGTACGGTTAACGCGATATTTTGATTTCAAATGTTTGGAACATTTCCGGTGTTATTCCAGAAACAGCCACAGGAGGGCGAATGCGGCCGCTTCAGTGAGCGTCTGAAGCTGACAAAAAGCATAAATATGCACACAAATAAATGTCATAACAACTTGTAACTTGGCACACTTATAGATGACATATGTGGCTGGAACTGACGTGACGGAAAGGTGGCTGTGACTAAGAATGACGACGTGATGGACGTGTAAAGGTTTAATTTCGTCATATCTCAGGAACGGAAGGTCGTACAGAGGCGGGGGTTGGACCGGCGTGTTCAGCATAGCCGAGTTATGGTGGGTAGACCCACTTCTCAAGTCTCTACAACGTACGGTTAACGCGATATTTTGATTTCAAATGTTTGGAACATTTCCGGTGTTATTCCAGAAACAGCCACAGGAGGGCGAATGCGGCCGCTTCAGTGAGCGTCTGAAGCTGACAAAAAGCATAAATATGCACACAAATAAATGTCATAACAACTTGTAACTTGGCACACTTATAGATGACATATGTGGCTGGAACTGACGTGACGGAAAGGTGGCTGTGACTAAGAATGACGACGTGATGGACGTGTAAAGGTTTAATTTCGTCATATCTCAGGAACGGAAGGTCGTACAGAGGCGGGGGTTGGACCGGCGTGTTCAGCATAGCCGAGTTATGGTGGGTAGACCCACTTCTCAAGTCTCTACAACGTACGGTTAACGCGATATTTTGATTTCAAATGTTTGGAACATTTCCGGTGTTATTCCAGAAACAGCCACAGGAGGGCGAATGCGGCCGCTTCAGTGAGCGTCTGAAGCTGACAAAAAGCATAAATATGCACACAAATAAATGTCATAACAACTTGTAACTTGGCACACTTATAGATGACATATGTGGCTGGAACTGACGTGACGGAAAGGTGGCTGTGACTAAGAATGACGACGTGATGGACGTGTAAAGGTTTAATTTCGTCATATCTCAGGAACGGAAGGTCGTACAGAGGCGGGGGTTGGACCGGCGTGTTCAGCATAGCCGAATTATGGTGGGTAGACCCACTTCTCAAGTCTCTACAACGTACGGTTAACGCGATATTTTGATTTCAAATGTTTGGAACATTTCCGGTGTTATTCCAGAAACAGCCACAGGAGGGCGAATGCGGCCGCTTCAGTGAGCGTCTGAAGCTGACAAAAAGCATAAATATGCACACAAATAAATGTCATAACAACTTGTAACTTGGCACACTTATAGATGACATATGTGGCTGGAACTGACGTGACGGAAAGGTGGCTGTGACTAAGAATGACGACGTGATGGACGTGTAAAGGTTTAATTTCGTCATATCTCAGGAACGGAAGGTCGTACAGAGGCGGGGGTTGGACCGGCGTGTTCAGCATAGCCGAATTATGGTGGGTAGACCCACTTCTCAAGTCTCTACAACGTACGGTTAACGCGATATTTTGATTTCAAATGTTTGGAACATTTCCGGTGTTATTCCAGAAACAGCCACAGGAGGGCGAATGCGGCCGCTTCAGTGAGCGTCTGAAGCTGACAAAAAGCATAAATATGCACACAAATAAATGTCATAACAACTTGTAACTTGGCACACTTATAGATGACATATGTGGCTGGAACTGACGTGACGGAAAGGTGGCTGTGACTAAGAATGACGACGTGATGGACGTGTAAAGGTTTAATTTCGTCATATCTCAGGAACGGAAGGTCGTACAGAGGCGGGGGTTGGACCGGCGTGTTCAGCATAGCCGAATTATGGTGGGTAGACCCACTTCTCAAGTCTCTACAACGTACGGTTAACGCGATATTTTGATTTCAAATGTTTGGAACATTTCCGGTGTTATTCCAGAAACAGCCACAGGAGGGCGAATGCGGCCGCTTCAGTGAGCGTCTGAAGCTGACAAAAAGCATAAATATGCACACAAATAAATGTCATAACAACTTGTAACTTGGCACACTTATAGATGACATATGTGGCTGGAACTGACGTGACGGAAAGGTGGCTGTGACTAAGAATGACGACGTGATGGACGTGTAAAGGTTTAATTTCGTCATATCTCAGGAACGGAAGGTCGTACAGAGGCGGGGGTTGGACCGGCGTGTTCAGCATAGCCGAATTATGGTGGGTAGACCCACTTCTCAAGTCTCTACAACGTACGGTTAACGCGATATTTTGATTTCAAATGTTTGGAACATTTCCGGTGTTATTCCAGAAACAGCCACAGGAGGGCGAATGCGGCCGCTTCAGTGAGCGTCTGAAGCTGACAAAAAGCATAAATATGCACACAAATAAATGTCATAACAACTTGTAACTTGGCACACTTATAGATGACATATGTGGCTGGAACTGACGTGACGGAAAGGTGGCTGTGACTAAGAATGACGACGTGATGGACGTGTAAAGGTTTAATTTCGTCATATCTCAGGAACGGAAGGTCGTACAGAGGCGGGGGTTGGACCGGCGTGTTCAGCATAGCCGAGTTATGGTGGGTAGACCCACTTCTCAAGTCTCTACAACGTACGGTTAACGCGATATTTTGATTTCAAATGTTTGGAACATTTCCGGTGTTATTCCAGAAACAGCCACAGGAGGGCGAATGCGGCCGCTTCAGTGAGCGTCTGAAGCTGACAAAAAGCATAAATATGCACACAAATAAATGTCATAACAACTTGTAACTTGGCACACTTATAGATGACATATGTGGCTGGAACTGACGTGACGGAAAGGTGGCTGTGACTAAGAATGACGACGTGATGGACGTGTAAAGGTTTAATTTCGTCATATCTCAGGAACGGAAGGTCGTACAGAGGCGGGGGTTGGACCGGCGTGTTCAGCATAGCCGAATTATGGTGGGTAGACCCACTTCTCAAGTCTCTACAACGTACGGTTAACGCGATATTTTGATTTCAAATGTTTGGAACATTTCCGGTGTTATTCCAGAAACAGCCACAGGAGGGCGAATGCGGCCGCTTCAGTGAGCGTCTGAAGCTGACAAAAAGCATAAATATGCACACAAATAAATGTCATAACAACTTGTAACTTGGCACACTTATAGATGACATATGTGGCTGGAACTGACGTGACGGAAAGGTGGCTGTGACTAAGAATGACGACGTGATGGACGTGTAAAGGTTTAATTTCGTCATATCTCAGGAACGGAAGGTCGTACAGAGGCGGGGGTTGGACCGGCGTGTTCAGCATAGCCGAATTATGGTGGGTAGACCCACTTCTCAAGTCTCTACAACGTACGGTTAACGCGATATTTTGATTTCAAATGTTTGGAACATTTCCGGTGTTATTCCAGAAACAGCCACAGGAGGGCGAATGCGGCCGCTTCAGTGAGCGTCTGAAGCTGACAAAAAGCATAAATATGCACACAAATAAATGTCATAACAACTTGTAACTTGGCACACTTATAGATGACATATGTGGCTGGAACTGACGTGACGGAAAGGTGGCTGTGACTAAGAATGACGACGTGATGGACGTGTAAAGGTTTAATTTCGTCATATCTCAGGAACGGAAGGTCGTACAGAGGCGGGGGTTGGACCGGCGTGTTCAGCATAGCCGAATTATGGTGGGTAGACCCACTTCTCAAGTCTCTACAACGTACGGTTAACGCGATATTTTGATTTCAAATGTTTGGAACATTTCCGGTGTTATTCCAGAAACAGCCACAGGAGGGCGAATGCGGCCGCTTCAGTGAGCGTCTGAAGCTGACAAAAAGCATAAATATGCACACAAATAAATGTCATAACAACTTGTAACTTGGCACACTTATAGATGACATATGTGGCTGGAACTGACGTGACGGAAAGGTGGCTGTGACTAAGAATGACGACGTGATGGACGTGTAAAGGTTTAATTTCGTCATATCTCAGGAACGGAAGGTCGTACAGAGGCGGGGGTTGGACCGGCGTGTTCAGCATAGCCGAATTATGGTGGGTAGACCCACTTCTCAAGTCTCTACAACGTACGGTTAACGCGATATTTTGATTTCAAATGTTTGGAACATTTCCGGTGTTATTCCAGAAACAGCCACAGGAGGGCGAATGCGGCCGCTTCAGTGAGCGTCTGAAGCTGACAAAAAGCATAAATATGCACACAAATAAATGTCATAACAACTTGTAACTTGGCACACTTATAGATGACATATGTGGCTGGAACTGACGTGACGGAAAGGTGGCTGTGACTAAGAATGACGACGTGATGGACGTGTAAAGGTTTAATTTCGTCATATCTCAGGAACGGAAGGTCGTACAGAGGCGGGGGTTGGACCGGCGTGTTCAGCATAGCCGAATTATGGTGGGTAGACCCACTTCTCAAGTCTCTACAACGTACGGTTAACGCGATATTTTGATTTCAAATGTTTGGAACATTTCCGGTGTTATTCCAGAAACAGCCACAGGAGGGCGAATGCGGCCGCTTCAGTGAGCGTCTGAAGCTGACAAAAAGCATAAATATGCACACAAATAAATGTCATAACAACTTGTAACTTGGCACACTTATAGATGACATATGTGGCTGGAACTGACGTGACGGAAAGGTGGCTGTGACTAAGAATGACGACGTGATGGACGTGTAAAGGTTTAATTTCGTCATATCTCAGGAACGGAAGGTCGTACAGAGGCGGGGGTTGGACCGGCGTGTTCAGCATAGCCGAGTTATGGTGGGTAGACCCACTTCTCAAGTCTCTACAACGTACGGTTAACGCGATATTTTGATTTCAAATGTTTGGAACATTTCCGGTGTTATTCCAGAAACAGCCACAGGAGGGCGAATGCGGCCGCTTCAGTGAGCGTCTGAAGCTGACAAAAAGCATAAATATGCACACAAATAAATGTCATAACAACTTGTAACTTGGCACACTTATAGATGACATATGTGGCTGGAACTGACGTGACGGAAAGGTGGCTGTGACTAAGAATGACGACGTGATGGACGTGTAAAGGTTTAATTTCGTCATATCTCAGGAACGGAAGGTCGTACAGAGGCGGGGGTTGGACCGGCGTGTTCAGCATAGCCGAATTATGGTGGGTAGACCCACTTCTCAAGTCTCTACAACGTACGGTTAACGCGATATTTTGATTTCAAATGTTTGGAACATTTCCGGTGTTATTCCAGAAACAGCCACAGGAGGGCGAATGCGGCCGCTTCAGTGAGCGTCTGAAGCTGACAAAAAGCATAAATATGCACACAAATAAATGTCATAACAACTTGTAACTTGGCACACTTATAGATGACATATGTGGCTGGAACTGACGTGACGGAAAGGTGGCTGTGACTAAGAATGACGACGTGATGGACGTGTAAAGGTTTAATTTCGTCATATCTCAGGAACGGAAGGTCGTACAGAGGCGGGGGTTGGACCGGCGTGTTCAGCATAGCCGAATTATGGTGGGTAGACCCACTTCTCAAGTCTCTACAACGTACGGTTAACGCGATATTTTGATTTCAAATGTTTGGAACATTTCCGGTGTTATTCCAGAAACAGCCACAGGAGGGCGAATGCGGCCGCTTCAGTGAGCGTCTGAAGCTGACAAAAAGCATAAATATGCACACAAATAAATGTCATAACAACTTGTAACTTGGCACACTTATAGATGACATATGTGGCTGGAACTGACGTGACGGAAAGGTGGCTGTGACTAAGAATGACGACGTGATGGACGTGTAAAGGTTTAATTTCGTCATATCTCAGGAACGGAAGGTCGTACAGAGGCGGGGGTTGGACCGGCGTGTTCAGCATAGCCGAGTTATGGTGGGTAGACCCACTTCTCAAGTCTCTACAACGTACGGTTAACGCGATATTTTGATTTCAAATGTTTGGAACATTTCCGGTGTTATTCCAGAAACAGCCACAGGAGGGCGAATGCGGCCGCTTCAGTGAGCGTCTGAAGCTGACAAAAAGCATAAATATGCACACAAATAAATGTCATAACAACTTGTAACTTGGCACACTTATAGATGACATATGTGGCTGGAACTGACGTGACGGAAAGGTGGCTGTGACTAAGAATGACGACGTGATGGACGTGTAAAGGTTTAATTTCGTCATATCTCAGGAACGGAAGGTCGTACAGAGGCGGGGGTTGGACCGGCGTGTTCAGCATAGCCGAATTATGGTGGGTAGACCCACTTCTCAAGTCTCTACAACGTACGGTTAACGCGATACTTTGATTTCAAATGTTTGGAACATTTCCGGTGTTATTCCAGAAACAGCCACAGGAGGGCGAATGCGGCCGCTTCAGTGAGCGTCTGAAGCTGACAAAAAGCATAAATATGCACACAAATAAATGTCATAACAACTTGTAACTTGGCACACTTATAGATGACATATGTGGCTGGAACTGACGTGACGGAAAGGTGGCTGTGACTAAGAATGACGACGTGATGGACGTGTAAAGGTTTAATTTCGTCATATCTCAGGAACGGAAGGTCGTACAGAGGCGGGGGTTGGACCGGCGTGTTCAGCATAGCCGAGTTATGGTGGGTAGACCCACTTCTCAAGTCTCTACAACGTACGGTTAACGCGATATTTTGATTTCAAATGTTTGGAACATTTCCGGTGTTATTCCAGAAACAGCCACAGGAGGGCGAATGCGGCCGCTTCAGTGAGCGTCTGAAGCTGACAAAAAGCATAAATATGCACACAAATAAATGTCATAACAACTTGTAACTTGGCACACTTATAGATGACATATGTGGCTGGAACTGACGTGACGGAAAGGTGGCTGTGACTAAGAATGACGACGTGATGGACGTGTAAAGGTTTAATTTCGTCATATCTCAGGAACGGAAGGTCGTACAGAGGCGGGGGTTGGACCGGCGTGTTCAGCATAGCCGAATTATGGTGGGTAGACCCACTTCTCAAGTCTCTACAACGTACGGTTAACGCGATATTTTGATTTCAAATGTTTGGAACATTTCCGGTGTTATTCCAGAAACAGCCACAGGAGGGCGAATGCGGCCGCTTCAGTGAGCGTCTGAAGCTGACAAAAAGCATAAATATGCACACAAATAAATGTCATAACAACTTGTAACTTGGCACACTTATAGATGACATATGTGGCTGGAACTGACGTGACGGAAAGGTGGCTGTGACTAAGAATGACGACGTGATGGACGTGTAAAGGTTTAATTTCGTCATATCTCAGGAACGGAAGGTCGTACAGAGGCGGGGGTTGGACCGGCGTGTTCAGCATAGCCGAGTTATGGTGGGTAGACCCACTTCTCAAGTCTCTACAACGTACGGTTAACGCGATATTTTGATTTCAAATGTTTGGAACATTTCCGGTGTTATTCCAGAAACAGCCACAGGAGGGCGAATGCGGCCGCTTCAGTGAGCGTCTGAAGCTGACAAAAAGCATAAATATGCACACAAATAAATGTCATAACAACTTGTAACTTGGCACACTTATAGATGACATATGTGGCTGGAACTGACGTGACGGAAAGGTGGCTGTGACTAAGAATGACGACGTGATGGACGTGTAAAGGTTTAATTTCGTCATATCTCAGGAACGGAAGGTCGTACAGAGGCGGGGGTTGGACCGGCGTGTTCAGCATAGCCGAATTATGGTGGGTAGACCCACTTCTCAAGTCTCTACAACGTACGGTTAACGCGATATTTTGATTTCAAATGTTTGGAACATTTCCGGTGTTATTCCAGAAACAGCCACAGGAGGGCGAATGCGGCCGCTTCAGTGAGCGTCTGAAGCTGACAAAAAGCATAAATATGCACACAAATAAATGTCATAACAACTTGTAACTTGGCACACTTATAGATGACATATGTGGCTGGAACTGACGTGACGGAAAGGTGGCTGTGACTAAGAATGACGACGTGATGGACGTGTAAAGGTTTAATTTCGTCATATCTCAGGAACGGAAGGTCGTACAGAGGCGGGGGTTGGACCGGCGTGTTCAGCATAGCCGAATTATGGTGGGTAGACCCACTTCTCAAGTCTCTACAACGTACGGTTAACGCGATATTTTGATTTCAAATGTTTGGAACATTTCCGGTGTTATTCCAGAAACAGCCACAGGAGGGCGAATGCGGCCGCTTCAGTGAGCGTCTGAAGCTGACAAAAAGCATAAATATGCACACAAATAAATGTCATAACAACTTGTAACTTGGCACACTTATAGATGACATATGTGGCTGGAACTGACGTGACGGAAAGGTGGCTGTGACTAAGAATGACGACGTGATGGACGTGTAAAGGTTTAATTTCGTCATATCTCAGGAACGGAAGGTCGTACAGAGGCGGGGGTTGGACCGGCGTGTTCAGCATAACCGAATTATGGTGGGTAGACCCACTTCTCAAGTCTCTACAACGTACGGTTAACGCGATATTTTGATTTCAAATGTTTGGAACATTTCCGGTGTTATTCCAGAAACAGCCACAGGAGGGCGAATGCGGCCGCTTCAGTGAGCGTCTGAAGCTGACAAAAAGCATAAATATGCACACAAATAAATGTCATAACAACTTGTAACTTGGCACACTTATAGATGACATATGTGGCTGGAACTGACGTGACGGAAAGGTGGCTGTGACTAAGAATGACGACGTGATGGACGTGTAAAGGTTTAATTTCGTCATATCTCAGGAACGGAAGGTCGTACAGAGGCGGGGGTTGGACCGGCGTGTTCAGCATAGCCGAATTATGGTGGGTAGACCCACTTCTCAAGTCTCTACAACGTACGGTTAACGCGATATTTTGATTTCAAATGTTTGGAACATTTCCGGTGTTATTCCAGAAACAGCCACAGGAGGGCGAATGCGGCCGCTTCAGTGAGCGTCTGAAGCTGACAAAAAGCATAAATATGCACACAAATAAATGTCATAACAACTTGTAACTTGGCACACTTATAGATGACATATGTGGCTGGAACTGACGTGACGGAAAGGTGGCTGTGACTAAGAATGACGACGTGATGGACGTGTAAAGGTTTAATTTCGTCATATCTCAGGAACGGAAGGTCGTACAGAGGCGGGGGTTGGACCGGCGTGTTCAGCATAGCCGAATTATGGTGGGTAGACCCACTTCTCAAGTCTCTACAACGTACGGTTAACGCGATATTTTGATTTCAAATGTTTGGAACATTTCCGGTGTTATTCCAGAAACAGCCACAGGAGGGCGAATGCGGCCGCTTCAGTGAGCGTCTGAAGCTGACAAAAAGCATAAATATGCACACAAATAAATGTCATAACAACTTGTAACTTGGCACACTTATAGATGACATATGTGGCTGGAACTGACGTGACGGAAAGGTGGCTGTGACTAAGAATGACGACGTGATGGACGTGTAAAGGTTTAATTTCGTCATATCTCAGGAACGGAAGGTCGTACAGAGGCGGGGGTTGGACCGGCGTGTTCAGCATAGCCGAATTATGGTGGGTAGACCCACTTCTCAAGTCTCTACAACGTACGGTTAACGCGATATTTTGATTTCAAATGTTTGGAACATTTCCGGTGTTATTCCAGAAACAGCCACAGGAGGGCGAATGCGGCCGCTTCAGTGAGCGTCTGAAGCTGACAAAAAGCATAAATATGCACACAAATAAATGTCATAACAACTTGTAACTTGGCACACTTATAGATGACATATGTGGCTGGAACTGACGTGACGGAAAGGTGGCTGTGACTAAGAATGACGACGTGATGGACGTGTAAAGGTTTAATTTCGTCATATCTCAGGAACGGAAGGTCGTACAGAGGCGGGGGTTGGACCGGCGTGTTCAGCATAGCCGAGTTATGGTGGGTAGACCCACTTCTCAAGTCTCTACAACGTACGGTTAACGCGATATTTTGATTTCAAATGTTTGGAACATTTCCGGTGTTATTCCAGAAACAGCCACAGGAGGGCGAATGCGGCCGCTTCAGTGAGCGTCTGAAGCTGACAAAAAGCATAAATATGCACACAAATAAATGTCATAACAACTTGTAACTTGGCACACTTATAGATGACATATGTGGCTGGAACTGACGTGACGGAAAGGTGGCTGTGACTAAGAATGACGACGTGATGGACGTGTAAAGGTTTAATTTCGTCATATCTCAGGAACGGAAGGTCGTACAGAGGCGGGGGTTGGACCGGCGTGTTCAGCATAGCCGAATTATGGTGGGTAGACCCACTTCTCAAGTCTCTACAACGTACGGTTAACGCGATATTTTGATTTCAAATGTTTGGAACATTTCCGGTGTTATTCCAGAAACAGCCACAGGAGGGCGAATGCGGCCGCTTCAGTGAGCGTCTGAAGCTGACAAAAAGCATAAATATGCACACAAATAAATGTCATAACAACTTGTAACTTGGCACACTTATAGATGACATATGTGGCTGGAACTGACGTGACGGAAAGGTGGCTGTGACTAAGAATGACGACGTGATGGACGTGTAAAGGTTTAATTTCGTCATATCTCAGGAACGGAAGGTCGTACAGAGGCGGGGGTTGGACCGGCGTGTTCAGCATAGCCGAATTATGGTGGGTAGACCCACTTCTCAAGTCTCTACAACGTACGGTTAACGCGATATTTTGATTTCAAATGTTTGGAACATTTCCGGTGTTATTCCAGAAACAGCCACAGGAGGGCGAATGCGGCCGCTTCAGTGAGCGTCTGAAGCTGACAAAAAGCATAAATATGCACACAAATAAATGTCATAACAACTTGTAACTTGGCACACTTATAGATGACATATGTGGCTGGAACTGACGTGACGGAAAGGTGGCTGTGACTAAGAATGACGACGTGATGGACGTGTAAAGGTTTAATTTCGTCATATCTCAGGAACGGAAGGTCGTACAGAGGCGGGGGTTGGACCGGCGTGTTCAGCATAGCCGAGTTATGGTGGGTAGACCCACTTCTCAAGTCTCTACAACGTACGGTTAACGCGATATTTTGATTTCAAATGTTTGGAACATTTCCGGTGTTATTCCAGAAACAGCCACAGGAGGGCGAATGCGGCCGCTTCAGTGAGCGTCTGAAGCTGACAAAAAGCATAAATATGCACACAAATAAATGTCATAACAACTTGTAACTTGGCACACTTATAGATGACATATGTGGCTGGAACTGACGTGACGGAAAGGTGGCTGTGACTAAGAATGACGACGTGATGGACGTGTAAAGGTTTAATTTCGTCATATCTCAGGAACGGAAGGTCGTACAGAGGCGGGGGTTGGACCGGCGTGTTCAGCATAGCCGAATTATGGTGGGTAGACCCACTTCTCAAGTCTCTACAACGTACGGTTAACGCGATACTTTGATTTCAAATGTTTGGAACATTTCCGGTGTTATTCCAGAAACAGCCACAGGAGGGCGAATGCGGCCGCTTCAGTGAGCGTCTGAAGCTGACAAAAAGCATAAATATGCACACAAATAAATGTCATAACAACTTGTAACTTGGCACACTTATAGATGACATATGTGGCTGGAACTGACGTGACGGAAAGGTGGCTGTGACTAAGAATGACGACGTGATGGACGTGTAAAGGTTTAATTTCGTCATATCTCAGGAACGGAAGGTCGTACAGAGGCGGGGGTTGGACCGGCGTGTTCAGCATAGCCGAGTTATGGTGGGTAGACCCACTTCTCAAGTCTCTACAACGTACGGTTAACGCGATATTTTGATTTCAAATGTTTGGAACATTTCCGGTGTTATTCCAGAAACAGCCACAGGAGGGCGAATGCGGCCGCTTCAGTGAGCGTCTGAAGCTGACAAAAAGCATAAATATGCACACAAATAAATGTCATAACAACTTGTAACTTGGCACACTTATAGATGACATATGTGGCTGGAACTGACGTGACGGAAAGGTGGCTGTGACTAAGAATGACGACGTGATGGACGTGTAAAGGTTTAATTTCGTCATATCTCAGGAACGGAAGGTCGTACAGAGGCGGGGGTTGGACCGGCGTGTTCAGCATAGCCGAATTATGGTGGGTAGACCCACTTCTCAAGTCTCTACAACGTACGGTTAACGCGATATTTTGATT
>NW_027180532.1:0-97154 GCF_040956055.1 Brachionichthys hirsutus | reverse complement strand
GTCAGCAAGGATGTCTCACATTCCCATCGGGTTCTTAATGCAGCTACATTTAGTTCTGGTAATGTTAGCACGTCATGCATGTCCTTAACAATGTCACAGTGACGAGACGTTCATGTGAAGGAGCGTTGGTGTTTTTCTCAGGGAAGCAAACATGAGGATGAGGTCATTCACGTCTCAGATTCCTTCTTCTGCTGCAGTGAATCTTGCGGTGCCATGAGGCTTTGAAGGAGCGTCAGCTCTACCCAGAATGTAAAAAAAAAGAAGTCATTTTTAGACATGAGTCTATGATTTCTGCCTCTCGCATGTGAAGATTCTTAAAATAGGTCTATAACAGTACGATTCAACCATTTTTCTTTCCACATACAATGTCCTGATTAATCTGGATAATCCTTATAAATGAGTTAAAGCTGGTAAATGTTTAAGTACGTTTTTGATCAGCGCAGCCCGGATGGAGACGGCGACAGATGCATCACATCCTTACAGGCCAGATAAGTGATGCACGTGAAAACATATTGCATGTCAAATGTCAGATGCTTAGATTATGTAAACAAGAAAATAGTCAGTTCACATATGCTATATGATATTTAAGATAATAAACAGTGATTATTATTATTATTACTTGTCAGTTCATAGCGATCCAAAAGACGGCAACAATTCTGCTTCGAATCATAGGTTTACAACAAAACCTCCTCATTTTATATTCACTTCTTGTTGCATCAATTACAGTCACAACAAAAACTGAATATTATAGACACCAATGTAGAATTTATGGCCTATAAATTCTATTGGATTTAGTTTAGTCATCATTGAGTGCAGTTTTTGTATTAATAACATTAATTCTTAAATAAGGGATAGTTTTTTCTTACATCAGATATAGTATTTCGAATTATAAAAAGAACACGACTCAACAAATACCGTCCCCCTGTAGCTGCTTCTCATACAAATGTAATCTAGTCCTCAAAAATAAGAGTCTTCTCTGGCAGATATTTAACAAAAATATTCCACTCAAAGAGGAAATCCACTGTAAGACCGCTGAGGAAGATGCTAAGGCTTAAGGGTCATGAACTATGTTAAAGCGGTCGGTGGTGACAGGTGAAAGATAGAGGATGGGTAGAACAGTTGATTCTCTCCTCTGGTTGTGATTCAATCCATCTTCTGTCGGCGTCATCGAAACAGACGAAGAGGAACACATTTAACATGTGGAAACCTTCATCTTGTCAGAAGCGGCATAGGGACGAAGAGTCTGAACAGAAGCTGCTGGTTTGCAGATGGCTCTGGGAGGCAAAGAGGGCACTGACCTTTGACCCTAGCAGGATGCCTTTTCTAGTAGGGGAGTTCCTGCTGCTTTGACAACAAAAAAGAAATGACCTTCATGAGGGGAAATGGACATATGTCTTTTAAATCCCTCCCAAAAATCAGAGAACACCTCAAACGCCAGGAGGACAGCATTGATTTTCTCTGAACAGATTTGCATCGTGTGCCAGACGTGAAGATTTGAAGGCAGATCTCTGCTGACAAATACATTTCCCAGAAAAAGTCACGTAGGCAGTGTGTCCCTGTAATCTACAGACAAAATATAGAAGGCCAGGGCTGGGATTTAGAAGATAATCTCATAATCTCCACCTGCAATTTTGAAATCCACTTACCGGTAGTTCTTCTTGGTAATAAAACGTTGAGTTGCAGATTAATAAAAATTGTTTTAAACATCTGCTGCTCTCTGTTTGATCCGTGTGAAGTACAGAAAGTATAAAGAGCTGTTTTATCATTGATTGTCTTGGTCACTTGAGACGGTGGTGCATTCGCTGCTGGATCCGGCACTACGTTCGTTCCCTTTGCATTTTGTTTTTCAAGCAGCTGCTGCGCAGAAAAGGGAAATGACAATTTGAAGTAATCAATTCGCCTAACAAACTCCGCACAGACAGGATCCAAACCTTCTTGCTGTGAGGCGATAGCGCTAACCACTACACCAGTTGATTAACAGTGAATCCAGGTATTCACAGACTTCCACACTTCCAGCAGTATTCTGGTAATCTCTTTGTCAGGTTTAGGAGGAGCCGAAGCTGCACGATTTCCTCCTTGTGAGAGGCACCACTTCGCATGCACTCGGGCAAAGTGCTGCGGCTCTGTCCCAAAATGATCACTGTCCACGAATGACAGCAGAAAGTGTGACCACGTGTTAAATCACTTCACCTTTTCAAACGAAACATCACAACCTTACGTGTGTGTGCGTGGTTTGTGTTTCTCTAAAGATGCTTGTTTTGCTTGTTTTGCTTGTAGAATTGAAGTGTGTCAGTTTTGGCAGGTTATCTTGGAGTAGCTTCTCCTCCTCTGGTACATTTAACTTGAGTGTTAAAGCTTGAATTAAACATTGTGCCATCAGAACTCCGAGGGGGGGGGGTACCGCTATCTGCAGAAGAAAATCAGCTCAGTTTTTTCTCCACAAGAGACTCCAAAATGAGCCTCAGGACATACTGGTTATAAATGGCATTTATAACCAGTATGTCCTGAGGCTGGTGTGAAACGGTTGACTTCATGGGCAGTCTCAGCACTTTCATGCCACACAGTAACTCCTGGCACACTTTCTTTCTGTCTTTGTTCTTGCACGGAGCGTGACAGAGTCTTCTTGGGTGGAGGAGTCGCTGGTGGTCCCGACAGTCCTGCAGCCTTTCCTGATGGGTCCTAATAATAGTTAATGATCCCCGAGAGGCTGGAGAAACGAGCAGCGACACAGCATCCCAAAGCATGTTAGCCGGCTACATGTTAGCGGCAGGAACTGGCATACATTTGTTTTATGTAATCATTTGCAAAAATCAAATCTCGACAGCTGGAATTTGTTTTATGCATGTGTGACTGTGTGCAGAGCAGATAAGCAAGCGTGCTGAGCGAGTCCTTGCATCCAGAGGGCTGTGGCGGAAGTCTGTTGGCTCGTACAGGAAGCACGTAAACTGAGCTTGAATGTAAACAGGATGTGTGAGTGATGGATTTCAACGTTTGCTGCCGTTGAGCAGAAACACTTCAGAGTTCCTCGATCTCTCAGCATGTGGTTGAGTTTGCAGTAAATAGTTCAGCTGGTCTGATGCAGGGGGGGGGGGGGGGGGGGGGTTCTGAGTTTGATTTATGGGTGAAATGACCCTTTAATCAGGGAACTGGTCTATGCTGCACTTCTTTCTCACTTTTTGGAATTGTATTTGAATTTTCTCTCATTTTTGGAACCACGGATTACATTTTTAAAAGCAGAACTTTTGCTTAGAATGGGGAACATTCTCCCACAATGACGTGCACACGGCACACACACACGAATGCTTCTGTTGATACTGCTCTCTTTCTGGGAGATGAGCACCACAATAAATGTATGCTACAGCTCATTGTATCATAAAGTGACACACAGACTTGTCCACACTTTTATAAAATAAACAATGGAAGCAAGGAGCCAACATGTTCACTCTGATCACAAAATCTATGTGGCCTTTTGCATTTCATTCAGTGCTGTGAACAACAAGGTATTGAGAACACTGTGCTTAAGGGGAAGATACTTGCAGTGCGATCCTCTCAGTGGTGGTCCAGGTCGGGGGTTGCGACCCCTCTACTGCAGCAGAGACATGTGCTGCCACATTTTTCTCATCTCACTGCATCTGTTGCAGATATTTTATCCTTTCATTGATGCAACTGGCTGATTTTACGACTGAAGGTTTTCACTCCTACTCACCTCAGCGATGATGTTGTATGATAATTAAAAAACCTTTTTGATGTAGCAGGATGAACAACATTGAAATAAACATTTTCAGCTGTTAAATTTTAAACAAATCCAGACAAATCTAAATGATTAGCCAGCTTCCAACTACGGTGTGAGGAAGCTCAGTGTTGTGATAAATTCAGGAGCCAATTGAATTTGGTTTCAATGAGCGTGAATAAAAGAGCAGAAGTCTGAATTGAAGCTGGGTTTTTTTTTTTTTTTTACTTTCAGGCATTGAAAGTGCAGCTTCATGAGGTTTCAGTGGATCAGCAACAGAAAACATGGAGGCTCTTGATAACAGCGGCGTTCATCCTGTTTACTGTTAGACGCACGCGTTGTATTTGTACACACGTCTTCATCCCTTGACATTCATTATGTTAATGCATTTCTAGGTTTGCACTGCCGAGACATTAACTGAACCGTCGCGTCTGACATTCTCTTAAGCCTACAGGCAGGCACCTGCCATTCATCCATGCTCACAAACTCTGTGAGGAGTGACTGTCTCTTTACCCTCAGACAGAGTTCACAGGTCAGATCGTACGTCTTTTTCACTTGTCTATCTCTGGTGTCGCATTTCCCTGAAACAGATAGAGCTCACACAAAAGATGGACTTTCTGGACACTTCTCCGCCACAGCTGCAGAGGTTCAGAAGTACGTGGTCCTCCTAGTGTAACAACACACTGGCACCAAAGGGAAAATGTACGATTCTGGAGAACGTTGGGCCCTCTGTAATCCCGATGCGTCGGCGTAACAGCTGCTCCTGAAATGCACCAATACCTGCTCAGGTGTTTTAAACTATCGAGATGTTTTTTTTCCCAGACAATAACGTCCTGTCAGTTTTCGTTTTGCAATCAAAATCTAAATCAACAATAAATAACTGATGAGTATGTAAACATAGGTCCAAGAGAGTCGGAATCATGGCAGCTCTTCCGCACATGACCTGTTTATGGAAGCAGCAAACATCAAACAATATCCGAGCAGGAATTTTCCCCATGTCTGTCTCTGACACAGAGCAGGATGTGTGTATGTGCCTGCATGTCATTACACTCTTGGCTCCTAAAGATAAGGTTCAGTCGCACTGTGTGCAGGCCGCAGCTGCAACTCTTCCAGGAGACTTCGGGCCAAGGCTTCCTCGGCAGCAGCAGGGCAGACGTCGCCTGGCGAAGAGAGCCAGACAGCATTCTGCTGCTGCATTGTCGTCGTCCATCAGACACTGTACACCTCCTTAATCATCTAGACTACAAGATGCTTCTGTAGTTCTGAAGGGAAAGGAAAGGCCGACCTCACTTAATTATACAGATTTTATTTATTTTTTTATGAGGAAGGGTGACACTTTGTAGTGTTGTTCCTCTATGCTTATTAATGTCCAACCCTGTCTCACTTCTGTCGTAGGGGGGGGCTTCAAAAAAACTAAAACATCTAGATCCACAACTCCCTCACCCTTGAATCAGGGGAAATACACTCCATGTGGAGTTTTACTATGTTGCATCAGCTCGGGGAGTAGGCGGGGTAAATGTTTTTAATATCCAGGGAGGACTCTGTGGAGCTGTGTGAGCCAGGGGCAGCTCTTCAGCCACAGCTCCAGCTTTACGAGCCCAGAGACACAGTTTCTCTGGAACATGTGGTTTTGATCTGCTCACGTGAAAGACCGGGGGCCAGTTAAAGCACCAGTACACAACGATCACTCACTACGCTGCAGCAACGAGAACCACATGCCAGATCAAACCCAAGTGCCCTGATAGCGGTGCCTGCTTTGATTCAACTCCCGTGGGAACCTAGTTCCCAAACATACAAACAATGGCTCTGTATTCCTTTTTTATTTTTTTATTTTAAAGCAGACGATGGACACCCCTAACTTGCTGTATTGTGGTCTGTTATATTGCCTGTTCAATTGTTGGGGTGCAAACTGATTTTCTGATTTCAGTCATAATTTGAGGACGGACATCATCACGCCTCTGATCAGGTTGCTGATGAAAGATGCCTGTATTTGTCTGTAGGAGTATTTTCATAAGACACACTGAAATCTGACCGGCATTCTGCTCCTCACACAACAACAAATAGGCCGTCCGGTTCCCAACCCAAGTCCCAAACACTGCCACCCTCTCACTAAAAGTACATTTGGCCCATTTGCCTCTGTCTGGGCTGTGGCGTCATTCGTAAGAGCAGCTCATCCGTGTCTCTGCACTGCTTGCTGACAGTCGTGTGCATCTGCCAACCATTATCAGATTGCTTTAATGCCACGTTCTGTCGTTTTAACTTTTATCCACTTCTCAACAGCTGGCTAATCCCCTACAGTCATCCTGTCCACCCAGAGGACACCCCGGCTGAGGTCACTGATATACGTCCTCTGTTGTGAGGCAGAAAGGGACAGAGCTGCAGGTCGTAACCCTGAACTGGTGGCAGTGTGGGAAGACTGGTGATGTCTAGGTATGCATGTGTCGTTATCATCTCTTACTGGGCGTCTCTCTCGCTCGCTCTCATGCTGTTGTCATTGCATTCCGGCTCTCATCCTGGCAGCCAATCACTGCTCAGTTCAACACACATTCACTTCTAAAGAGCAGGCGACTCCCCAGAATACTTTCACTCTGTTCACGTCTGCGAGGGGAGACTGTAGTGAGGACAGGACATGAAACCACCTCGCAGCCTGTCTGCATTGTGCAGGCAGGATGTTTGATTAGGATAGAATTATAATTAATGCTACTTTCATAATGTATTTACTGATATTACTTTCATTCGACTATAGTACACCAAGTTTTATCTACTGTTTAGAGTAGTCCGCTGCTGATTGCACTGCTTCCTGCATTGCTTTCTCCAAACTGCGGCCTCTGATTGGTGGACAGACTCAGCCTTGACCCAATGCACAGCATGATTAGAAGTGAATCATTAACAATCGTGATAAAAGAAAATGCTTTCAACATAGAAAAAACAATCAACGATCATGGAGGACATTCTGCATTGACCTGGCTTGACACTTTTCACTACAGCAGGTCAGTCAAAGTAAATACATGAACTTTTGCATTGTCACACGTGATTCCACACTGTTATTTCTGCATATTATCCCAAACACCAAGAATGCCCGTCATCGTTCTTTCCCAGATTAAGCTGATATTGTCTTCGGAGCCCCCTCCAATGGGAGTTAGCTGCAGGAAGCGAGACAAAAGCAACAGGCCTGTGATGCCTGCCCAGGACGCCACTGGGAGAATCCGAGCATGGAAACTATCCCTGCTCCAGAGGCTGATGTGTCCTGACAGTGTTGTGGTGGATTTGCTCTGCCGTAAAAGGTACATAGGAAATATGGTGAGGTTCACATGGGGAGCTTTTTCCATCCACGGCTTGGCCTCAGTGGGTCCATCGTTTCTGTTTTTGTGTGAGTAAGGCAACATTTGCGCACTTCAGCTGCAGAAATCTTTTCTCTCAGCTCTCACAACACTGTGTCCGATCGTTTCGTGAGTTTTCTTTAAGTAGTGGAAAATAACGGAATATATTTTATTTGTGTACTGAAGATAAGCTTTGAGTTGTCTGTGCTTTACCTGAGTATTTCTTTTAAAGTTAACATTTACTTTGCTATGTGTGTTTTTATAGTTTAATTACACATTTCCAGTTTTAAAATTTACATTCAAAGCACAGCACAAATTAATAGAATACAGCCCCCTTTTTAAAGATTATTCACAGGTTCTGGAGAATATTCTGGTTGGCATTGGGCGAGACAGAGTTCACCCTGGATAAGTCGCCAGGTCTGACACATCGACAGAAAAATGACATTTGACTGTTTTGACACAGCTACGGTCAATTTTGAGTCACCAACTCCCAAAAATTGCATACCTTTGGACACACACACACACACACACACACACAGGAAGAACATGCAAACGCCACTCAGAAAGGCTCCAAGTCTGGATTTGAGCCGACTTCTTGCTGTGAGGCCAGTGCTAGAAATTTAAATGGGGTTCACAACTTATTGTGACCCCGCCCAACAAAGCATCAGGATGCAGAAAAGCTTACAATGAGGGAGCTAATACTTGCTAATTACCATTAAACAGATATCACCTCAGGCTGATGGGACGCTAGTCGTGGTGCTGGACAGTGACGACACAAACGGATCAACAAAATTATTAATCATCATCCTGAGGGGGATATGAATATTGAATTACTATTAAATCTAACCATTGTTAGACATATCAATCCACAAAGATCAACTTGGTGTGAGATGATAAACCATCAGATCAGTGGGATTCATAATCTGAACGAGAAAATAATTTGACTGGCATCACCATGGTTCAAAAACAGCATCCGGTTATGACAAGACAAATGAATGCAGCTGAACTTTATTTTTCTTTAGCTCATTTATGTCTTCATGTCATCTTGTGAACATAAACATACGGCTCAGCCAATCATTATTAGGAACAGAGCCGGTTTTACACATCTTGTGGGGCGGCGCTGTTGATCTGTTCAAAGTTGAAGCCTTTTGTGGCTCCAGAATGAGCTGCATGAAATCTGACAGATTACCTCATGTCATGTCAGTTTACTGAAACGCGTCTGAGAAGAGTCTGGAGAAAGGATTTGACACACTTCTAGACTTCTGCAGGCAGCGCCTCATCTCTGGTCAAATAATGGATGTGGCCTGAGGCTACATTAGCCACAACAAGCGCAACACAGCTACTGAATTGTCAAAGGTTGAGATGCATTGTGGGTAATGTTGGTGCCACACTGTGGTAATAAAACAGAATGGAGCATTGATAGTGATTCTTCAATCAATCCGAAACTGTATTCACAGGAAGCCATTTTTGCACATATTTAGCTATTTTACTTTGGTAATACTTCAAGTGTGATTTTTTTAATGCAGCAATTTTCCTTGCGGGTCGATTTGTATTTCCCAGAGTACTTCCTCCAGCAGGGCCGCCCTGCCCCCCAGAATGTTGTAATTAACTTCCTCAGATTCTGTGGTCTTTTGGATGAAGCCTTCAAGCAGCCCTCGTGGAATCTGCCACGCTACAGTTGGACACATGCTTTCTCGGGGCTCGTGAGCCGAGGCAGGCCGCGTGGGAAACGCTGGCACGCCACACCCACTTGTTGGCCTCCCCGAACCCTCAGTATGCTGATTCCTCGGTGCTACCTTGGGCTCACAGGGAGGAGGAACATATGTAGGGGGAACTTCTCGGTCAGCAAAAATAAAACGATGACACATTTTGTGTAGGAGTCGTCTATTTTCATTCATTTATTCACACCCAACACTGATTAGATACTTCATAGATAACAGCATCATTATTGACTTTTACATGAAGATGAATTCATGGTCTTTGCTTGCTTGTAAATGAGCCGTGTCAAGCACTGCATGTCAAAAGCCATTTGATTCCCACTCGAAACTCTTCTTAACAGGAAGTCGAGATGAAAACAAACACATGCAACAGGAAAATGATGTTTAACAGCTGTTCTGTCAAGGACACAAATGCTATTCTTATCTATGTGTCTTTAAACGCTCTGTGTTTAAAGACACATATTTCTGTCCCGAGTCACCTGCACCACGTGAGGATCTCCTGAAAGCAACAGCACACGCCCTTTGAGGATAAAGGTCACTGACAGTGCGTAAAACGCTCTGTAGTTCTCCTCACTCACATTTTGTGCGTTTCAAAAGAATTCTTCTCACTCAGCGAAGATCAGTTCATGATTAACAGCAGAGAGTCAGTAAACCTTCTGTAACTTCTAGGATTAAATGAGTAGTAATAAAATGTCACACGGACACAAGGGTTCAATTTCATCCACAAAGTTAAGCCCAAATAAATAAATACCACACATTAAAGAGGCACTTGTGATTTATTATTACATTTCCATATCGATGGAAGATTTTCAACCCAGACGTTAAAAAGAATCCCGTTATCCTGTTTCCTAGTCTATTTTATTTAAATATTCACCAGGTTCAATCTCATTGAACTTGATTCATGCCTGCTATTTCAGGACTGTGGTACCATTAAAGTGTTTTCTCAGCGTAAATAAGCACGGACCACGATGCCACACCAGATAATAAACTACACAGCTTTCAACATCATACAAAATAACAAAGAATGAACATCACTCTACCATTCCACAGACTTAATTCACAAAGGAATGTTATATTATCTCCATATTTAAAACTTGCAGGACAACAGAATATTCTGTACTTTGTTTTATACTTCCTGTATACTTTCCGCACCTCCTCCTCCAAATTCCTCTCCTCCCTTAATCGTGAATGACTTTCTCCTGAAACCGTTTTAAATTATATAAAATATATATTTGCAGTAGCATTGCGTGCGATAAAAATAGGCCAAATAAAATGTATTCTCTGGATACATGCCCTAAATAGACTTGTTTTTCCTCAGCGTGCAGTGAATTAACTGCTTTCAGTACAATGACAGCAGTCCTGAGATCACAGCAACTGTATATCATTTAGCAGTGACGCTCAGATGGGGGGGCTAATAAATCTGAGCTGAAAGCCTCCTTTAGAAAACGGGCCATCAATTAAATTTGCAAGAGATCCAATAAGTCACCCCTCCTCGCCATCTGGGGTCCAAACAGCTCTTTATGAAACCGAAGCACGTTTTAAACAGCGGAATAATCTCTTCGTCTCTAATTTTGCATGGAAAATACATTATTTTCAGTTCATAAAATCGGAACATCCTCCAAGCAAGATAAAGTGCTCTTAATGAACAATCACTTCAACATTGAAAAACATTCCTTTATAAAAAGGGAATCGCAACTCACATCCACTCGTCCATCCATCCACGTTCATTGTCAGACATTGCCTGTCTTTCCAAAAATCCACGCTGATCTCTGAATGAACATTTGCTTACAGATCAATAAGTTCAATCTGTAGCGATCCAGTATCCGTAGAGATCCAGTATCTGTCCACGTGTAGATCCCTTTGGTCTCCTGTGAAAATGGGATCAGATTTCTGACCAGACAGATTGCAAACAGGAGTCACCAGAATTCAGACACTGGACTGCTACCAAATCACGGAGTTTAATTTCCCCCCTGCATTTTGCTTAATTGTGATGTCAAGCCAACTGTCTCTTCCAAAAACGCCACAAATTATTGTTTCCGTTGTGCCAAGAACATTTTCCTTTCATTTCTATTTGCCTAAACATTTGCATGTTTATTCCCTATCGGTCGATTATTCTTCCACGTGTCCGTTTTTAATTTAAAAACAGAAGACTCAAACGGCATTATGAAGCGACCAAAAGCTATTCTTTTGCAGGTCTGCTCCATTCATTGTGAGAACATCAACATTATCCAGGTGTCTCCTTGTTTTGTGTTGTTTTATTTTTTTTAAATGAACTTATTTATGGCCTTGCGTCCATTTCACCTATTTACTTTTTAAAGAGCCTTAATCTTGTCCGGAACATTTCCATGACAGGAGCAGTTGAACTCTTTTCTTCTCCTCTAAGGCGTGTTCCAGATGCCCTCTTTTCTTCTATTGGCCGCTCATATTCAAATCACAGCAGCTGTGAAGTGCTTCGGTGAAGACGAAGGAGTGAGCAGACAAAGGGGGGGCAGTTTTTAAAGTAATGTGGGTGTGCACTTTGTGTTTGTAATCTGGCACACGTTTATAACAGAGAAACCCAAAGTTTTTCAGTCTTTGATGAGTGGGGTGGGGGGGGGGGGCTCGAAGCCTTTCAGGCCTTTTACTCTGAGTGTGAAAGTACAGGCAGAGTAGGCGGGGTGGCATGCGGCTGGAGCAGACAGCAGGTTGCCTGCCCACAGGCAGCGATGCTGCAGCGGGGGCCGTCGTAGGGGAGGACACATGTCAGTCCGAGGCTGTCGTTACTTTCTTTGTTACTCTCCTCCTCTGCCTGTGTTTGTACACAGCATGCTGCCACATATGCTGACCCTAGTTTACAGCGCTGGCCGCACAGATACCGGGCTTCAGCAAGCCTCGGCTACCTGATGCAATTGTTTCTGATTATGTTTTGCTCATTTTTACCTTCATTCCAACGTGTCCAGAAGGGAATGATGAAAAACATGGAAAGAAAAGTTCATGATTTTCATCGACCTCTAGTGCACAAGCAGTCATCTGTTAGAAAAACCCAGGCTCAGGAATAAATCGTCCTTCTCTATGAGTTCTTTTGAGATAATTCAGTTCCAATTCAGGGACATCGATGTGTGTCAGTAATATTTTATACAACAACATAAAGAAATATCTTTCTTATGCTTTTATTAACAGTAAGCTCATATCAAAGTTGTTGGTTGGATCCATTATCAGTGTCTTATAAATACTTCTGTGGATGAATCCAAGCAAAATCCCTGCAGAGAGGTTCCAAAACAATTTTGTTATAATAATGCATGTTTGTTTTTGGGTGAGAGGTTTTGGGATCTCAGCTAGGTCTAAGGCTTTTAGTCATGGCGTGTACGTCCTGCTGGACAGAAAGCTTTAATTTTTGAATACAGTTGTTGTATCTCAGAGTCGGTCGGAATAAAACTCCACACGCTCCATATTATATTTTCAGGGTTCCCAATTATGGATAATTAAATAGCAGGATTGGTAACAAACAGTGCTCTGGCACTGAGCTGCAAATTCCACTGAGGGACGTACAAGTGTCCCTTTATAGTACGCCGTCTTTTCAGAGGCCACTTTTTTTTGTTATTACTCAGGGATATGTGTTTTTCTGTGCTCTCATGCTGACTGACTCGCTCCCCAGAGATGCAAGGCAGCCCCAGAGGGTGAGAAGATGGGACTCGTGGTATGCTGCCACTGCACACGCTTGTCACCGTGGATCGTCCTCACAGAGACGGCGCAGGGTAAAACGAGGGGAGGAGAGAACTCAAAGGGAACCCAATGCGCAGTTGGGTTTACAACCGGGCACGTATATTATAACCAATAATTTGTGGGCATGAAATCTACTAACATTTAAATGCGAGAGAGATAAATGTCATACTTTTTACCTTTGCTCCTAGATTTATGGGCTTTGATTTACCATCACAGCTGGGCCAGCACTCGTCGTGTGAGCATCAAGTGATTCCAGTAATCTGCACTGAATCAAAAAGTCATCTTTTCACCCAAAACAAAAAGAACATACTTCTTCTGGTGGTTCCCAGGAATGCAGTTTCAGGTTTTTCTTTCCATTTAAATGTTATAATTCTTCCATTTGAATCAAGGTTCTGATCTATTTGTTTTTCCAGGTCCCCAAACAGGCGGCCATTAACAGTGGTCTGCACAGGAGTTGTGTTTGACTTGAAATTGAATGGGCTGTTTTTATGCCATTTTCAGGAAAAGCAGTGCTATTGGAAGAGATTATGCAGTGTGGAAGATTTTACTGAGGGGGAAAGAAATAACATGGGGGTTCATCAGCTGTGACAGACTGACCTAAACAAGGCAAAGGTGGGGATGGAGGTTCAGAGAAAGACAAAGGCAGTCTTGGATTCATTCTTTGTTGCCTTAGCAGAAACGGTGTGAGATCAGCACCATGTGGTCGGATGGAGAATGACCGCAGTCACTTCTTCCCTGAGGTGTTCCAGAGAGGTTCACACAGTTCATTGAAACTATTTTTTTAAAATAAATTTCTAGATTTTAGCTGTGTTCTGAATCGGACACAATAATGAGCAGAAACATTTAAACCAGGACGCAGCATGTCTTACAGTCATAGAGGACATGTCCTTGAAGGTTATGATAATAAAAATTACACAAACACAAAATATGTTGAATTATAACACTGAAAACAAACTGAAGGGAACCGTAAGGCATAAACCAGAAATAAAGACAGACTAAACTAAAATTAATTAATTTAGCCAAAAGCCCAATAAAATGTATTCCTGATTTGCCTTTGAATATCAGCTCTTGCTGCTGCTCCCAGTCTTCTGCGAGGTTGTTCCACAGATCCTAAAGATAAAAAGCTGCTTCACCGTGCGTTTGTATTCTAAATCCAGGTATGACCAAAAGGCCACCACCAGAAAACCTGGCCGCTCTAGAAGGGTTATGGGATGAAAGCAAATCTAAATGATGATTCTGAACAAATTCAAGGATCTTAAAATAGTTTCTGAAGCAGACTGGCATCCAGAATCTTTTTTATCTGCTGAATCTTTTTTGTTTTTTGCCCCAGTGCTTTTGTTTCCACCATTAGTTTCTATCTCGAACAACGTAACCGCCACAAGGGGGCAGTAGCGCACACTCAGTGTGCTAGCTGCGTACATTTACAATTTAAAAGAGGCGAAGAAGACGTAGCCCTCCACTGAGTCCATTCTGGGACTAATTCACGTTAAACATTGTCACATGGACCGTCTGGCATCTGTTGGAAGTAAGTTTGGGCAATAAATGATGCTTAACTCTCAATGTCCCGGTATCTCCCGTAGTTTTCTCATGCTAGCCGCAGTAGCGCGTCTCAAACTAGCGTTGGTTTTGTCGTGTTAGCATACACGTTAGCCGTGTTTACATCTCACTGAATGTGCCGCTGCAAGCAGCCCCTCATGCGGTCACTTTCTGATTGATGGTCGGACACAGTCTTCCGTAATAGAGCCTAACCTTGGGTTGTTTTCGTTATAAACTGTTAGCATGGCTAGCCCAAAGGCTAGCGTCGCGTGCTGTGCGGTTTGTTTACTATTTGCTGCAGCGAAAGACAAACGAGCCGGTAGATTAATGTCCGCAGTGGATAGACATTGAACACGATTTATCCGTTCCAGGCGATCCTTTCGATAAACCGCCATGCAGAGGCTGCTCGTCCCACCTCAGCGAGCCGTACATCAAATGTGCAGAATGCGGCCCCTCGCCCTTTCTGCTCTGCCTCCAGGTGAGCTCCACGTGGACCAGCACCGGCCGGTCTCTCTAAGCCTTCGTTTATCCTCAGACCGCGTTGGGATTCATTTCAACATTCCTTTCAGTGTTTCACCAGAGGATTTGAATACAAGAAGCACGAGAGTGACCACAAATATGAAATCATGGTAAGCCACGTAAAAGTGAGTCTCCAGTAGCCTCTGGAGCCGCTCGTTACCTCTCCTGTTCCTGCAGACATCGGACTTCCCTGTCCTTGAACCCGGATGGACGGCGCTGGAAGAAATGTCTCTGCTGGAGGCCGTCATGGACTGTGGTTTCGGGAACTGGTGAGAGCTTTTTCACTGTCTTCTGTCCTGTGTCTCTCTGGTTGGCTCAAAAAGGAAGGGAAATAAAAATTAAAATAAACCCTGGTGAGGCTAATACTCTGTGTATGGATAAAACCGTAACCCAAAATCAAAGCTATCGATTCTTGACTGGTAGAATTTGATTTTCAGATTTACCTGCTGTATGTCGACTCTTGAATATAACTAGAATTTGACAGTCATGCAGGGTGGGGGTCTCGATCTTACCGCCAAATGTAATCAGGATCGGATCCAGAATGAGGTCAGGAAAAAAATATTACATTTTAACATTGAAACTCAAAAATCTGTTAAATACACACAAGCTCCGATTCACTTTTACTTTTCATGGTTGGTGTATAAAGATACCAAGAACAATTTATACCCTTTTGCTGATGATCCAGATCACCATGTGGACGGTGTGAATCCAATTATGAGGGGAATGAGCTGCTTGGCGGAGGTCTGCTCGCTCTGAGTGCTTTTCTGGTTTACATGTACCGTAATGTTAAAATATTTGTCTTGTACAACAAACTTAACTTTATTTGTGTGATTCTCCAATTCCAGGCAGGATGTGGCATATCAGATGCGCACTAAAACCAAAGAGGAATGTGAGAGCCATTATATGAAGAACTTCATCAACAACCCGCTCTTCTCCTCCACCTTGCTCAGCCTGGGAAAAACAAAAGACTCTCACATTGCTGAGGGCGCTGTTCCTTTCAAACGTCGGTACCCCCTTTTTCCTGTCGTCATTGTTGTGTTTGTTATTCTGTGCTCTCATGTTTAGGATGGACAGCATTTGATATTAGGTGTTTTTTTTGGGGGGGGGGGGTGTTTCCACAGTTAAGCAGCATTCATATTAAGATCTGTGATGATTCTAGAACTGTATAGAACCAAGAAGTAAGAGTTTCATTTTACACAAAACTGAAGATGGCATTTGATCGCTCAGGAACTTGTATCGGTCTCCGTCTGTTGCAGCGTTTCACGAACGTTTCGGTCGTGTTGCTGCAGCAGTTGAGTCGACCAACGGCTGCAGGAACATGACCGAAATGAGGTACTCATTATATTTAATTATTACATTTTGCAATTCTCAAGATTGTAAGGAATTAAAAAAGAGAGTTTGAAAGTGGCAGATTTTTTTTTCTTTCATGCGCAATGCAGATGAACACCGTTGTACACTCGGTGTGAAAGTGCTGTGTGCTTTTGTAATTCCACAGCCACTGAGGACCCTCCTCGGCCCACTTTTGACTCTGTGCTGTCCCGGGATATGGCAGGATACATGCCTGCCAGAGCAGACTTCATGGAGGTCAGGGGACATTTTAGTCCTTTATTTGTGTCCACATGTAGAAAAGCACGTACATGATTCACAGTTCTGTGCTGAAGCAGTGACTCATGCTCTTTTTGTGTACTCAAAGCGAGTGACTCGTTCTGTTGTTGGGTTTTACTAAACACGCTGACCTGTTATTGATCTGCTTCACGCTAAAAATCCACTCACATTGTCCCTTTAGGAGTTTGACAACTACGCAGAATGGGATTTGAAAGACATCGACTTTGTGGATGACGACTCCGACATCCTCCGTGGTGAGACTTAATCAGCTGATAGAATGTGATGTTTGGAAGCAGCGTTTATTTGACAATAAGCTAATGGTGTCGTGTAATTTGTTCTGTTTCAGCACTCAAGCTTTCAGTTGTTGATATTTATCATTCAAGATTAAAGGAGAGACAAAGGAGGAAAAAGTAGGTCCTTCGTTTATTAGAGGTGTTTTTATCCAGTGCGATGTAATGACCATTGTCTGCCAGTAGATGGCGGTATAAGGTTCTGTGATGTCATTAAACGTCTCATTTTAAACTGCATGCTTGTAAAATTGGTGATTTCTTGATGCTAATGCATTTTCTCTTCTAAATATTAACTAATAATTGTCGGTAGCTTTTGAAACACACGGGTCCTGTAAGACTGGTATTGTTTGAAACTCACTGGCATGCTTATAATTTCATGTACTTTATGTTGGAGATGGATGAACACATTATCTTTTCTCCCAGAAGACACAAACATGTAGAATATATAAAATATGGATGTTTTGATTTGACAGATAAAATGTCTCTGGCCATACGACTCTAAAGTAAGAAGAGATTTCAAGCTGAAATTGCACCATTAGTGACTTAATGGGATATTGACATTTGAAAAGAAGATTTGATGAGAAATATTTAGCAGTGTAATAATCATCTAATCGCTTGCTCTTTTAGTCTGAGGATTTGCCTCTTTTTCTTAATGTCGTGGTGAGTTAATTAGTTTTCACGCAGCCTTCAAATAAATC
Source organism: Brachionichthys hirsutus (assembly GCF_040956055.1). Classification (NCBI taxonomy): domain Eukaryota; kingdom Metazoa; phylum Chordata; class Actinopteri; order Lophiiformes; family Brachionichthyidae; genus Brachionichthys; species Brachionichthys hirsutus. The sequence continues at coordinate 80,036 of NW_027180532.1, read as the reverse complement.
CTTCCTCTGAGGTTGTTTTTCGCTGGGCCCATTTCTGATGGTGTTTTTTTCTGTTTTGTGCTACACATTCAGAATCTGTCAATTTATATTCAAGGAAATTGTGTATTTTTTTCACTCTCTGCCGTCCTGTTGGCTTTATTCTGTAAGATAATGAATTTGTATTTGTTTCCCTTCTTTCTTTTGACAGAGCTTTGTTAGTTTGCGTTCGAGATACGCTCCCCCACCGCTATTCTCTCGTATTTAGACAGTCACTGCTGTAATGCAGTTTGTCAGAGAGGCTTCCAGGGTGGCGACACAAACCCTGAACTCCAGCCCTCACAGGAAGCCAGCCTTTCACCCAATCGCACTTTAGTCTCAGATTTCAAATTCCATCCAACTGCTGCGTAGAAGAGACATGTCTGTAGCCCGGATAATTATACGTGTGACTGTCTCTCTTTCTGTTAGGGTTATCCGAGACCATGGGCTGATCAACCTGAGGAAATTCCAGAGTAAGTGCTCACATGAAAGTAACACGAGCTCTGCTGCTAATGTATCCATAGCAGCTCGGGGAGGCATTTAATGTCGGCCCGCCAGAACCCTGTGCAGCGTTTCTATGGATACACGCCAACAATGGGCTTCATAACCAGCGTTGACCTCTCTGACCTCTCGGGATAGCAGCAGCGTGGCGACTGACGGAGCTCGTGGTTACGCCCAGCGTTGGAAATATCTGCACGGCGTCGCTGCTCCTGTAATAACTAGCGTTTAGCGGTTCAGCCTCGGCCGCCGGACTTCAGGGAACTCGGTGACGTCATTCGCTGCATCTGTTGAGGCTTCGCATTCGAGCGCAGACGGAAGCTGAGCTGCTGCAATGAATGGATTTTCCTGTTTGATCCCCCCCCCCCCCCCCCCCAGCCCGTCGTCGTAGATCCGCATGTTGCACGTTCTAGTTCATTTGCTTGCCTCCAGTTCGCCCTCTTCCCTTTTCCCCTCCACTCCCTTATCGCCCCAGTCTCTCAAGACAAAATAGAACACAGTAGCTGCAGACTGGTTGTCATGGAGACTGTCAAAGATTGTGTTTCTCGTATGTGTGTGTGTGTGTGTGTGTGTGTGTCACGTGCAATAATGGAGGCAGTATTCCAGCCCTGGAGGCTCACAGTATCATGTCTGTGACTGCCGGAGGCAGGACGGCCACCTTGAAATGATTCTCGGTGGCCTTTGTTGTTGTGTTTGTGTGCAGCCATAGAGAAGTCCAGTGTTGATGTCTCCCTGGAGACGTGGACAACGTGTGTGTGTGTGTCCACTGCCTTGCTCAGAGTATGACCTCGCGTGTCGAGCCAAACTGCTAGTGAGCGCTCACTTTCAGGCGCCCGCGGTCGGAGCGGGGTGGCGGTGAACACACACACATCATTCGGTGGAAGGTGGGGGTTGAATAATTTTATCCTGACTCCAATTATTAAAGAATAAAAAATAAACAACAGGAAGATTTTAATTCAAGTTTGTGTTTAACAAGAAGGCTGCAGTTTGCACAGGAAAACATAGAAATGTGTGAATATAGGAATTTAATTTTGAACTTAACGTCACAAAAGGGTAAAAAGAGGTTTGAACCGGGGCACGACATCGAAATAAGAAATACGTCTGCAGTTCTCCTGGAACCGCTAAAGATCAAACTGTTGATGCATCTCAGGAGACGCCGTTTTCTTTCGTATCGCTCTGTATTCTATTTGGTGAGAGGCTCCGCCCACTCACGCCTCTCCTCTCTTCCTTCCAGTGCTGGAGCGATGCTACCCAAAGGAGGTGCAGGAGCTCTATGATGCCATGAGGCGATTTGCCAGAGTGATCGGACCGATTGAGCACGACAAATTCATTGAAAGCCACGCACGTTAGTGTGATAACTAAATGAATCTGAGCTGTTCACTAAGCTGCTGCTCTGTGTGGACCGACGTGTTCAGACGTGCACAGACGTGCACAGATTCACCGCTTTGTGTCTTTGCCCCAGTGGAGTTTGAGCTGAGGAGGGAGATCCGCCGGCTGCAGGAATACAGAGGAGCAGGGATCACGTCTTTCTGCAGTGAGTCTAGTCTGACCTTTCCACCGTTGCAGAACATGACTGACTGTTCATCACATTTCTTGTGGCGACACAGCAGATCAGCTTTTGGGATTATAATGCTTAGGCTAGCTTGACGCATCGCTCACAGTAGAAATGCGCACTGGGTATTTTTATTCTACTGCTCCTGGAACAGTATCAGATTTAATGAATGACCCGAAGTCCACGACGTCATGAATCTGCTTGCCCTCCCCACATTCAGCGTCTTTACTCCTGACTCGGTCCACGTACCCCTTTCTGCTGATGTCCTCTTCTGTTTTTGTTCAAACGCTCTCAGGCGCCAAGGTGTACGAGCGGGCGAACCGCATGCGGGAGGACGAGAGGAGGAAGCGGACCATGCTGTGTGACGTGCTGCAGTACATCCAGGACGGCAGGGCCTGCCAGCAGTGGCTCACGAAACAAGCTGCGCTGTGAGACTTCTAACTTCCTGCTTGTTACCCAGGCCTAACGGAGGGGGCTCCCTGGAGACGCTGACCTCTTTCATCTCTCCGCACCAGGCATCCTGAGATGAATAAAGCAGGCGCTTACATATCTGTGCAATCCACTTCAACCTCTTTGCTATTTTTAGTCTCTTTATTTTTTGCTGCTGCTCGTGTTTTTTCGTCCAAGGTTGTTGTTTTTTTTCTTCTTTGAGCGGAATTCAAGTTCTTCTAATTATTCTCCCTTTAAAAAGTCTTTAATGCGGTGATTCATCTCTTTTGGATGGAAATCGCAGAGCGGAATAACGAATAAAGCTTAGTGTGTGTGTGAGTGTGTGTGTGTGTGTGTGTGTCACACGCTAGATGTGGATGCTAAGCCGTTTGTGTCTGTTTCCAGAGATGCCGGCATCACTCCAGCTGTAACGACCATCATGGTGTCGGGTAGGAGGCTTCTTTCTACCTTTCCCTCCTCTCTGTTGTGTCCGTCTGGCCCAAGGCTCGGCCACATGAATTCACACGCTCCGTAAATACTCTGTAAAGCAGGCCCGACGTGTTTATTGAACTCGCTGCTTTTCTTCCACGCTCTCATAGCCGTATTCACACGATTTATGTATTTCTTTCTGCGTCTCCTCTACGTGTGTGTCGTCGGCCTGCCGTTGCTGTTGGGCTGCACGCCGCTTGAACTGCTGTTGAATTCCTTTCCCACAGCTACAGGTAGGCGGAGCGCTCCTCCTCTCAATCTGACGGGCCTCCCGGGGACGGAGAAGCTCAACGAGCGTGAGAAAGAGGTACGGATTTCTGTGATGTCACCGACGGGTCATTCAGAAATGGGAAGCGCTTTTAAAGAAGCCGGTTGTCCGGAGTTGTGTTAAGGCCTACGACGTGTTTTCCCGTGCCTCACTGACCCCCGGTGTCGTCGCCGTGCTTGCAGCTGTGCCAGGTGGTGCGGCTGGTGCCGGGGGCCTACCTGGAATACAAGCAGGCCCTGTTGAACGAGTGCAGGCGGCAGGGAGGGCTGCGGCTCGCACAGGCCAGAGCGCTGATCAAGATCGACGTCAACAAGACGCGCAAAATCTACGACTTCCTCATCAAAGAGGGCCACATCACGAAAGCTTAGGATCGGCCGACGTGGCCGAAGGAGCTTGGATTGGAAGCCTGACTCCCTGAGCCCTTTTCTGTCGTTGCTGCTGCTTGTTATTTTGTACTCTAGACTAGATGTAAATGTGATGGATATATTTATTTATTCTGTCATTAAATGTTTCTGAAACTGTGTGCTAGATTTAACCCTATTCTAAAGACAATGTGGTTACAGGTGTCTGGTCAGCGTTTGCTGACATGACTCAGCATTTACACACACACACACACACGAGGGTTGAGGAGGGCCGCCTTGGAGTCGGTGCTGAAGAGGGAAATCTAATCTGTGGAATCTTTATTAAATTAAAGGTTAATCGTCATGACAAAATCATCTTTGTTTCAAAAATCTCACCTTTAAAAATTATGGAGAAATCACAAGTGTGGAATTCAGTGCTTTTGATACATTATTTCATGCCAGCTTTAAATCCCAACCTCACACATAATTGTTTCTCTCCACTTGGATGGTCACTGCGTCAGAGGAGGATATAATTCAGTCCCTCGCTTATCCTGAATGTGTGACAGAGATCAGGCCTTGCCTTGTCCTCAGTGTGATGAATAGAGCAGGAAGGAGCCCGGCAGCCTCGGAGCGGTAGTCTCATCAGCCTCGGGTAAAAGCCTTATTCGAGTGGATCCAGCACACAGAACGCCGGACGGGGTCTGAAAGGAGCTTCTGAAATCCAGGGATTCAAAACGACGTGAGAGTCACCTCTGTGTCTGACGACATCAGGATTTCACAGGAAATGGTTTCTTCATGTCGCACATGTGCCTCCAATCATCGTCTGCAAACTAGTCTTTGATGCTTTGGATGCAGGTGGTGTCACTCGGTGTTCTGCTGAATAAAAGTGGCGAGTTTATCCTGATTTAGAGTCACGGGACTCAGAACCAGCGCCACGCTGAATGAGAAGTCTTTTGTATCACCCACACAGTTTTTTTAAGGAGTGTCAACCTCTGCAGGATGAGTAGATCAGGTTCCTGGTGACATTACATGTTTGGTGTTGCTGCCTTCGGGGTCATCGTGAGACCACAAGGAAGAGAAAGTCCGTCTCAATCACGTTTACATTTACGGAAATCTGAACGTCAATCAATTCCACAAACAACGCGTGTGAAATCACAGTAGATTGATCACATCCAGATGTGACAGTTGTGCTGCAGAGACCCAGTTAGTGGTGAAATGGCCTCGACAGCTTTATATCTTTCTCCAAGGATGTGTGTGTGTGTGTCTTTGTGTGTCACCTTGTTTCTCTTCTGTCTTAATGGGTGTGTGAGTTAAGACAACATTAGCAGATGACAGAATGAGTCTCACAAAGGCTGGGATTCAGCTGTGCTCAGAATTCTGTGAGTGTTTCTTCAGTTTTGAATAAATGGCCAGCAGTGTCCTCAGCAGAAGGCTCACGCCATCACGCCTCCTCCTCCCGCTGCTTCCCACGAAGAGGGAAAGATAGAATCTCCGCTAAGATATGAGATCATTCTCTGCCAATTAAATCTTATTTGCACGGTTAAAACAGACGTGGCAAAAAAATGGGCTGCTGTGTTTTTGGAGACAATCCTCTTGGGAAAAATCAGTCCTGGTTTAATAGCTTCTCGTTGATTTTAACTTAATTAACTTTTAACTTAACTCAGGGAAGAGGGAAATGATGCACGTCTCTGTGTTGTTGTAACCCTGTTTGAAAGGACAATCACACACACACACACACACACACACACACACTGCTTTAGCCATTGTTGGTCTCTAGTGATTAGCACAGAGATGAACCCATCAACACAAAAGGTAACCTTGGCAACCAGGTCTGTGGCATACTGAAGGAGCGGAGGTGGAGAGGAGGGGCAGCTCTGAGCAGATGCACACACACACACACACACGCACACACACACTCGCCCTGCTGCTCGTCCTCATTTTCTCTGGGCAGGAGAGTCGTGACTAACCGTGATGCCACCCCCCCCCCCCCCCCCCCCCCCCCGCCGCCCACCCCTCATCTGTGTACTCCCTCCCATGGACCAAGCAGCAAGTCGCAGCATTCAGTTCAGCTGTTTAGCAGGTTGTGTGTCTGACGTTTACACAGCTCAGGTGTGTTTGCTGTCCTGATCAGAGCGACGGGGCGCTCCATGCTGCTGAGTCCATGCCTCCTTCCAGCCATCACTGGCGTGATGCTGACACCTGTGGGCATCAGCATCCCATCCACCCCACCCCCCCTGCATCCCCATGTTCATAATACGAAGCGTCACGGTTTACTGAGCCTCTGTGGACGAGGATGAGAAAAGGGTTTTACGCTCAAATCGCCGTGGCCCCCCCTGCACAGTCAAGCCCGTCCGTTATCGTGTGTTACCGGCGTTCAGGGTAATCAATGTCACCGGCCGCTCCTCCAGCGCCCCCAGAACGCTGCTGCAGGGGCGATGGTGCCATATTAAACAGGAGCGTCTACCCAGAATGCCTCTGACTCATCTGACATTTCAGCGTGAACCCCAGCCAGCCTCTCCAGCCTGCAGCCCCCCCCACCCCTCCCTGTCTCAATCCATCTGTCTCTGACTTTGCACTGTTCTAATTCAAGGTTGCACCCTATGAAGCATCTATCAGCTCATTCTGACTTCTCACACTTTACATTCACACACATCTCGGTCTCTTGAAACATTCACTATAGGGGACACTCAGTCAGGATGACCCCCCCCCCCCCATCTCACCACCGTACTGAAAAACAATACGAATGCCTCCATTGTTCCCTCATGGTGCAGAATCAGTCCCCTCTGCAGCAGAATTTATGAGCCTGTTTCTGCTGCTGTTTGTTTCTCGTTGATTGGAATGTAATTAGGAGTGACTCATAGCAGGGGCCACGGGCTTATGGGTAGTGTAGTATCTCCCCCAGGAGCCCCCGAATTAGGATTGACCTATAGGAAGGCATGTCTAATAATGATTTTGTACGCGGATGTATTCAGTAAGGGCAGCAGCAGCGGAGTTAGGTCCGCATTGATGGTCAAACCGCCGCTCCTCTCAGCGAGGACATCAAGCTGCTTCCTGCAGGGCAAATAACAGATCTAAAAAAACAGACGCTATATTAGTTTTCCATAAATCTCTGTAGCCCATATCAGGGAAGCATTTAAATGAGGCTGAATGTGCCCATTCGTGTGTGTGTGTGTGTGTGCAGGTGTGTGTGCACTTGTGTACTCAAAATTAGATTTCAAATCAGGAGCTCGCTGAAATGGAAGCACATTGTCCAAACCAACTCCGATTCACTTTTACTTTTCATGGTTGGTGTATAAAGATACCAAGAACAACTTAGAACCTTTTGATGATGATCCAGATCACCGTGTGGACGGTGTGAATCCAATTATGAGTGGAATGAGCTGCTTGGTGGAGGTCTGCGCTCTCTGAGTGCTTATTATTTGTATACCAGGTGCATGGATGATGAGGCGGTGCTGCAGGTTGTACACAGACGTCTGTATTTGCCCATTTTGTTAACATGCCTGATTGGTTATTGATATTGGGCAATCATCATGGTTTTGGTATTATTTTCAAAAATAATCGTGTTTCTCAGGGGTCAGAAATTCCCAAATTGGGATGCCCAAATAAATATTATTTGTGCCAGCAAAGAAACATTCTTCAGCTTCGTTTCAGAATTGATTTGCTCCAGCCGTCAGAGAAGGAATTAAAAAGGATTCTAAAACAAGAAGAGATAAAAATAAAATCAGTGAATACCAAGCGAAGCTTCAGACTCGTCGTGTTGCGCTTGCAAAATATGAACTTGCGTCCTCCAATAGAAAAGCCTGGCCTCTCCTGCGTCACGGCGCTCCTCCCGCCTCCCCCCACCCCGAGCGGCACCGATCTCTCCTGATACGCGCTCCTCCTGGCGGATGCTCCCGGTGACTGTCCCGTGATGTCCCGCTGAGCTCCGGTTCGGCTCTCGGCGTCCCTCTGACCGTCTGTGTGGAGCCAGAGCGCCGTGAAATCCTCCGTCTCCCACCGGTGAGTTGAGTTTCTTCATGTGATGGACGCAGCTGATCCTGATAATATCAATTGAAGCAAAGCGCCGCTGTATTTAAACATGCATATTATGGGCTGTTCGGTTTTATTCTGATCAGCTTGGTGCTGTAAGGCGGGCGGAAATGATCGCACTTTTATTATCCAATAAAAGACTCAGCGCGCACTGTGACGAGCATCGGGCTCTTCCCTCCGGACACCTGAACTTCACGCACGCAGCCACATCTCCCTGTCACGCGCACGAGGACGAGTGCGCGGCGCGTACGCAGAAATCAGTCCCCATCCAAGGCGCGGTCATAAATGATGAAAGTTTACAGTTCCAAACAGTGGAGACTGCGTTTTGTTGTTGTTGTTTGCTTTCCAAAACAATCAAACTTAAATATTTAAATTAATTTTTTAGATTTTTCATTTAGCGCAAATTAATGCTTTGTCATCCCGTGATTCATCTCAGTCCACAGTAAATCTTAAATCTTAAAAATCGTAAATATTTATTATTTTTCATTATGCATGCAAATACACGCAGTACAAACACACAACGGAATCAAATGTACCCCCCCGTGTACATATACCATAGTAAATAATGGGTATAATTGTTGAATAAGGTAACGGTTGTCAGTAGTTAATGAAAAGGTGTCCATTAGACTTTGTCAGGTTTAAGAGATTCTTATTTTCCTTCACGTTTTGCTTAAACAAGGCCCTCGTGTAACTTTGCAGATGAATCTTCAAATGCAGCCTATAATCATTCAGCTCTATTTCACATTCGCTACTTGCAGCTGCAATGCGGTTAATGAATCCGTCTCGTGATACTTTTTGACTCTCGATGTTTAAAGTAGAGCCACTTCATTTATCTGCTGTCCTGAAATCCAAATCCAAATCCCTGCAGCAACAGGTTTCTGTGTGCACGTCTGGACGAACGGAAACAGGAATGATTCGTATGGTTAGAATCAGGACGTGAAACTCGCCATCAGGCGGTTCATGCAGGAGGCGAGCCATTGTGGACTGAGGGAGCGGCGCCCGTGTTGCTGCTGTAACTGAAGCTGATCAGAGATCAGTTTCCCTCCCTCCAGGAATCTGATGTTTACCAAGTCCAAATGCCAGTTCAGATTCTGATGCTGGTGAGGTGTTGTGAGGGGGAGGCTTGCTTGTCAGGTGTCGCCGCTCCAGGTTTCCTGCGGGTCACGTTCCCGATTTGTGTGAGCAGAGGTGGAATTGGACCCCCCCTGAGGAATCTCCCTGCTGAGAAATGTGCATAAGGAGATTTGTGAGGCGGGGCCACCTGTTGACATGATTAAGAGCAGAAGAGGAAGTAGACAGCAGGTTGGTCTGATGTGCCTCAGGAAGGGTGAGGATGAGGAGTGATTGAGTCAACAGGCGCCCCCCCCCCCCCCCCCCCCACTGGCCTTTCTCAGCGTCGAGATTTTTATTCTAACATTACATTTGATTGACAGCAGACTCCAGTGTCCCTGTTGTCACACATTTACAGTACATTTCTACGTGGTGGGAGCCTCTGCAGCCTCACTCCTGCCCTGCCCTGCCCTGCCCTAAATAACCACGTGGATGGAGCAAATCTCAGAAAAGCCTGGCGCTGCGGTGCATCAGCACTTTGCAGAGGGCAAGGGATTATTTGGTGCTTTTATCTTCCTCATCTCTCCATCTATGTGGCTGCTTCCGTCTCTGCTATGCACTGAGACAGATCTTATTTTCAGTTTCAGCGAGACGCCACAGTCGTTCGTTGTAGACGTCCACCAAATATCATCCCAGAGTTAGTTTTTTTCCTCAAGTAATTCAGACAAGTCTGTTGTTTCTCCCACTGGCTGTAAAAACAACCAAGCTGGGGGGGGGGGGTATTTAAACATAGAACATAATGATCAATCAAGGAAGCAGAGAATTTCTGTTCTTACTGGATACTTTCGTTTTTAATTTTAGCCATAAATTTGGCAATGAGACAATTATAACTGAGGGTTCCACCTGTTTGTTGGCCGACGGTGGCGTAATGATTAGTGCTGTGGCTTCACAGCAAGAAGGTTCCGGGTTCTAATCCTATCTGTGCAGAGTTTGTGCGTTCTTCCCGTGTCTGCGTGGGTTCTCTCCGGGTTCTCCGGTTTGCTCCACCTCCAAAAACATGCAACTTAGGTCAATTGGCTGCCCCAAATGTCCGTAGTGTGTGCGTGTGCGTGTGCGTGTGCGCGGCCCCTCGATGCCCTGGCGATGCATTCGGGGTGTGCCCCGCCTTTCGCCCACAGCTAGCTGGGATAGACTGCAGAGAACTCGTGACCAGAAAAGCGGCTGTAAATGAGAAAATGGATTTCAAGCTGTGGCTGTCAACCATTTGTCTTCCTAAAAAGTATAGAGCAACTTCTGCTTTTGACCATTTGATTCAGTAAATAGTTTTTTTTTTTTTATCTTGGTATGACATCACGAAGCTTTGAATATCTGGAACGATGCCTGATATTCAGTAGCAGATTTTTCTTTTTCTGGTTCCTGTCATGTGAAATGAAACGCACCCTCCTGTTTGCCCAGAGGACAGGAACCAGTTTGTGGTTGGTTCACGACGCCCCCCGTGGACAGGAACCAGTTTGTGGCTGGTTCACGAAGCCCCCCGCGGACAGGAACCAGTTTGTGGTTGGTTCACGACGCCCCCCGCGGACAGGAACCAGTTTGTGGTTGGTTCACGACGCCCCCCGCGGACAGGAACCAGTTTGTGGTTGGTTCACGACGCCCCCCGCGGACAGGAACCAGTTTGTGGTTGGTTCACGACAGTTTCATTGTGTTGTCAGTTGTGTCGACGTGTTTTACGCTTTGCCTTCACAATTACGTTTTTGATGACGATGTGAATAAGAGCCTGTCTGCTCTCGGTCTGGGTCGTTGGCAGCAGGTAGCATTTTATTCCTGCAGGTTGAAAGCAGCCATGAAATGACCTGGCAGACAAGCTGGTGCACACGGTGTGGAGGAAGCTGAGGGCTCTCTGCTGTTCACACAGTCGATTTCCATCACAAGAAACGCAGGCAGAAATGTCACATGGCAGCGCTATTAGCTTTTATCTCTCCATGTTTGTGTTTGCAGCTCATAAACCGAATATCATTTTGGACAGTCTTTTTTTTTTTTTAAAAAAGAAAGTGTCATAGTTTGAGCACATATGATGTGATATAGAACATGATTACTGTATTTTCCATCCTGCTGTTTGGTGCAATCCAGATCGACATTAACAGCTGAGAGATGTAATCTGTGCATGAGGGGCCATGGATGGAGGAACGTGAGATGAGGTGAGGGGATGTCTCCAGGGTGTCCAGTTCAACCCGCATGCAGAGAAGCACACCGTCCAGAGAGACGGGCCTGAGAGAGGTGGCACTTCTTATATCCGTAGATATACCCCGAGACACACTGTGATGTGCATGTGAAGAGACGGATCAGTGGCAGAGCCCCGTGGAATTCGTCTGCTGCTGATCTTTCAATGGTTCGACTGTCTGGTGTTTTTAAAAATGTAAGACTCAGATTTACGATTTTTCTTTTTTGTCTGAGAGAAAAGTCATCCACAAAAGGACCGGAGTAGTCGTGGAGGAAAAATGTTTCCTTTAAATCCTAGGTGAAATCTTTCTGTGTGTTCCAGGGCCTGATTGGCTGGGCCTGATTGGCTGGGCACTGATTGGCTGGGCCTGTTGCGCTACGATGAGCGCCTGAAGATTTAGCTCCTTTTCAGCGAACGCCCCACCTCGTCTCTCCATGGGTTCCCGCAGCCAAGGCTTCTTCCACCACCACCATCGCAGCTCGATGGTTCCTACCGCAGTGCCGAGGCTGCTGCCTGACAACGGCAGCTTGCTGGGGGGCATCGCTCAAATAACTCCCAACCTCTTCCTCAGCAGGGGCAACGTGGCGTCCAACCGCAGCTTGCTGTTGTCCAAAGGCATCACCTGTGTGGTCAATGCCACCATCGAGCTGCCCAACTTCAACTGGCCACACATGGAGTACGTGAAGGTCCCTCTGGCGGACATGCCCCACTCCCCTATCTCCTTGTACTTCGACAGCGTGGCCGATAAGATCCACAGCGTGGGACGGAAGCGAGGGGCGGTGCTGGTGCACTGCGCGGCGGGCGTGAGCCGCTCTGCTTCTCTTTGTCTGGCGTACCTCATGAAGTATCACCGTGTGCCTCTGGCTGAGGCTCATGCCTGGGTTAAGGCCCGCCGGCCCGTCATCAGGCCCAACGGCGGCTTCTGGCGCCAGCTCATCGAGTACGAGAGGAAGCTGTTTGGTAGGAATTCAGTCAAGATGGTGCAGACGCCTTACGGGGTCATACCTGATGTTTACGAGAGGGACCGCCGGAGCCTGGCTCCTTACTGGGGCCTTTGAGAGAGGCCGCGCCATCCGTCCACAGCGAGGGAGGAAAGATGAGCCCCCTTGGCCTCCTGGACTGCAGGTTCAGGACCGGTGAAGTGAGACCTGCGTGAGTGTACATCCGTGTGAAGTTTATTCAACGTATACTTGGACCGAGGGAGTCAAACCAATCGCTGGTTATCGGTGGCGCTGCTTTTCGTCCAACCAATTTCCTCCGTTTAATCGTGAAGCAGGAACATTGCAACTCAAAGAACTCGCAGGAGCGCTCAAAGAGTGATTTGGACTACAGCGATGTCAGATTCCAAAACGAGATGGAGCTTCCAGAGTGCGGAATGGGTGCCATCTATCTCCTGGTATCCTGCTCCAGGGGAGGACCGGAGCCGGGGGGGGGGCGAACTATGATTCTGCCGTTCAGACACCGATGTGAGCGTGGCGTGGCGTGGCGTGGTGTGGTGTGGCGTGGCGTGGCGTGGCGTGGCGTGGTGTGGCGTGGTGTGGTGTGGCGTGGCGTGGCGTGGCGTGGTGTGGCGTGGCGTGGCGTGGCGTGGCGTGGCGTGGCGTGGCGTGGCGTGGCGTGGCGTGGCGTGGCGTGGCGTGGCGTGATGTGGTAGTATTGTGCCTGTTTTACAGTAGTCCTTTGTGTGAAGGGCAGCAGCATGCTCTCAGTTTATGGTAGCATTTAAGATAAGTGTACAGTATATAAAAACATATATATCAATAAAATATTTTATTGAGTGTGCAAAAATATTGATGACAGTTTAACTTAAAATTTAATGATGTTAGTTTGTCATTTTGTTTAAGGGGGAAAATCTAGATGTAAGCTAAAAGTCAAGGTTTAGGGAACGTTCCGGTGCAGCGCAGGGTCGACTGCTCCCTCCCGTGACCACACTATGTTATCGTAGTGCTTTTGGATGCTGTATTAAAAATGTCTGCCACCTTATGGGAACTGGGAACTCTGTCATTGATACTTGAGAGAATATTTTCCATCCTTTCTTATTTGCTTTGTCTTCATATTTGACTGAAACCGTCAAAAGTACAAGCGCAGACGTTTCCGTTTGTGAATCAGGCCACTTTGCTGCATATTCTGTCCACTGAATATCGCAATAAACGCTATCAAGAAAACGTAACGCAGCAAACGATGCAGAGAATATTTGGTTTTTTTTTTGGTGTGTCTTTGACAGGCGCTCAGTGGAGTTTTCTTAAATAAAAAGATATTTGCATTGCATGTTATCCCCATAAATTAATTAATTTCATTCATATAAAATACACACACATTAATTCAGGATTCTGAATCCTGTGTTGTTTAGATCCATGTTTACATGCAGTCAGGCTTTTTTTGCTTTCTTGCTGTTATTTTGGCCGACAGGTTGGCAAACAAGTGTGAAAGCTTTGGTTGATGTATCATGTTGATTGTGTGCAAAATGTCCAAACTTTAATCAATTTTTTGAAAACTGTAGAAAAGGCACACAAATAGAAGCCGGCAAATTCTGACTCAATGGAACCTGCTGCTGTTCTGCACCTCCTTCTCGGGTGGTGCATTTCAGCGCATGTGGACATTAATCAGAACGTGCAATCAGCATGCTAAATTTGTCACTTCTTGGCTGCCATACAACAACAACAACAATGATTTTTCTGTTTACAGAGCTCTGTTTGTAGAACAGGAGCCAGATGATGCAATACTATGTGAAGTGGTCTCAGTGCCGGTAGCATTCAAATTGATGTCTTATATACATATTAAGATATTTATAATACATTTTATTAGCAAATATTATCATTGATAATCACAACGGCTATATCAGGTCTTATAGAGCCGCCCATCCTGTGATGCAGTGCTGCTGAATTTGGTCATTTAGAGTTGGCGTTTTAAAACTCCCGGAAGTTAGAATGAATTAAAGCTCAAGAGTGAATAATGATCAGCAATACAAAGATGCATACTCTGTACTGCCCCAAGAAAGTCACATTAAAATAATGAAATTCATGCTTGTGTGTATATTTAAAGATTAATTCAGTGCTGACTCAACCATGCCGTGAGTTTATAGGAATGGGAATGCTTTTCCTGTTCTTTGCTGCCATACATGGCTGAGATGATTTTACATGAATGGGATGCAGGACAGCCTCCTCCCAAATTCTGCTTCTGCGCAACCGTTTTCCTCAAGACTAGTCTTCAGATGGCAAAGAAACGTTTGTCGTTGATTTTTTTGTCGTCGGGGCTGCAGAGCAGCAGGCAGATATCGACGAGTACGATCCGTCTGGTGGCCTCACTGCTCCTCCACGATTGTCCAGAGAGAAAAGGCCGTCTGATGACAGGCTGGCATCGGCGGAAATGCAAGTGCTTCAAGCAAATGCATCCTTCACCAGAAATACACCGTCATCATCATCATCCGTCTTTAAGGCAGGCGGGGAAAAGCAATTTTCATCACGCTTGGTGTCGGAGGAAGGTCGGCAGTGCAGGAGACACAACACGAGCAACAATATTCAGCAGCAAAATAACTTTATGTTTTACTCAATTTTAATTTCTCTTCTTGTTTTTGCTCAAATCAGTTGTTTACTTTGAAGAACTCATAGACCAGTCAATGCTGAATCAGCGTGTCGTGTGACTCATCGTGCAAAGACTGTAAGCCATGCAGCGCTATGTCAAATGTCATTTTGACATTGGAGTGAAGCTACTCATCATGAACAGAGGGATGCAAATACGTTTCTGATCTTCCACCCTGCTTATTGAGAACGCAGAAGCTTTTTTGAATCTCTTTTTAAAAATGGAAAAGCATTTTCTCACTTGGATAAAGGTGCCAGTGAAGCGAAACACTGTTTTTAATCAATAATGTGTTGACTATGGGCGTAATTTACTCTAGAGCAGCAGCCAATACAGCACAGCATCAGGTCACACTGTGAAAATGGTCATTTCAGAAATATAGACATGAAGATGACAGGCACGGGAAAGACGTTGCGTTTCAAAGTTAGTTATATTCGGTAACTGAATTCAGTGCATGCAATTTTCTGTAATTTCTGTCCACCGTTCGAGGAGAGGAATTAATTTTCTGATGGAAACAGTAGTGTGAGAAATAAAATGGATGTTGGAGAACACATCTGAGAACGACAATCAGATCGGGTTCACAGAGCCATCAGACATCTTATTTGACTGGTTGACTCGTTGGAAGAGAATTCATTCCATTATGTCACAGAGTGATGGAGATGAGGCTTATCTGGCCGGAGAGGAAGCACATTATTGAGTGAACTGACAGAGGGGGAAATGTGCAGCAACAGTCACGCATCTGGAGGAAGAGGGCAGAAATAAACGTGAATTAAATATGTTTCATTTCAGATTTGTAATGTTCCCAATTTGAAATATAAATTCATAACCCAAACTAGAAAATCACTGTGAGAGCGCAGACCTCCGCCAAGCAGCTCATTCCCCTCGTAATTGGATCCGCATGGTGACCTGGATCATCACCAAAAGGCTCTAAATACACACCAACCATGAAAAGATGAAATTCGGTTTGTGAGATAGAAGATTTCACCCTACATGTCTGTCAAATTGAGGAACAAAGTTGACACATTAAATAAACTGAATTCATATTTATTCACATCACGTTCAAGTTAATCGCAGTTCTAGTTCTACTGCAGGACACTGCGATGTACAAAAAGTGCTGCAGCAGTAAGTTCAGTATTAACTTCTCCCACTTTCAGCTCCATGTAACACCAACACATAAAAACAAAACCGTTAATTAGGCTCGACGCAAGACCCAATGTTAAACTCCACCGCCGTTTAAAATACACAATTTAAATACCCGCAACACGAGACACGTAGAAAGATCACCAACAGTGCAGAAAACATTCAAAGCAGTTCATTAAACACATTCAAGAAGCAGCTTTAGTCTAGATGGCTTGAATATTCTATTAAATATTTCACAAAGATATTAAAACAACAGCCACAGAATTTCATCAAAAAGACCCGACCAAGAAGAAGCTTATGATTCCACAGTTGTGGTTCGGTGGGAGCAATGGGAGCAATGGGAGCAATGGGGAAGACATGAATACAAAGCCTCTCAAGCAGAAACAAAGCAACAAGTGACATTAAAAGATAAAATGCTTACAGATGACTCCAGCCAGTGTTTTTCATTCTATTGCACGCCTAATAATTTAAATATAATATAGAGATAATCAGTAGAAGTGATCTTAAACTCAGACTAATGATAAATATGACCCAAGGATTAATGTGCAAGTCAAATGGGGTAACGCTAACACTGTTAGGTGCTAAGTATTTAGAGAAAAGCTTAGAAGACATTTACAGATATAAAATTTGCAGACTTTCAGATCTCAAATCAAAGTGGTGAAGAAAATAACAAACAGGAAGGGATCCAGTGACTCTAAACCGTCCCCCGGTCAGTCCACGCAGTGAGAGGCCTGCCGTTGCTCCGCCTGCCGGGTGTTTGCTTTGGTCAGTGCACCGCTGCCACGGCGGCCACAACCGAAGCTCAGAGCAGGTCAGGCAGGATGAGGCCCGGGGGTTTGGGCTCCACGCAGTTGATCCAGAAATTGGCACAGCTGGCGTGGTACTGGTGGCCCCCGTACAGCAGCTTGAAGTTGTCCGTCTCCGAATTGAACGCCTGGCAGAGTGAAAGGGTTAAATATTAGACCCCAGCGTGAGACCAAGGCCCATCTGAACAGGAGAGGTATGGATGACAGTCGGTCTTTCTCTCTGCTGATGAAGGCTGGATCACTAAATACTAAAGATTCTAAAGTTTCACAGCACAATTCAGAACTCTTAACACAAACTTCCAACACATCTGAGGAAAGACTCAGACTTTCTATCCATCTTTCATAACGCCGCTCTGCATGTTTCATTCTCACCGCTTTGACTTTGTCAATCGAGGCAGACAAACTCATCCAAGCACTGCGTTGAGGGCGTCTATTTAATTGGAGCTACAGTTTTTATGGCAACTGGGAAAAGGGGAAAAAATAAATCAGAATAATTTTCTGGGAAAATTATGTCATCACATAATAAACATAATAATGGTGCAAATTGTGGACATAAAATAAACCTAAAACGATGGATGCTAATTTATTATTTCTGTTTCATATTTTACCGTTTTGATATTTATTGCGCTACTCTGTCCTGTTAGTTTAGCAGCTTCTGTTTAATAGGGTCAGTCAGCAATGCACGTCTGACACAAATTTCACTCAAAAAATGTATCTTAACTCCTTTAGAGAATGCTTTATTTATACAAAAACGAGTCTTTCATCCTGTGTCTTAAAACTGGCTGTGAAGTTCGGCTCAGAATTTATGGGGAACATGTGACGTGTATGCAAATAAACAATATTCTACTTCTCTCTGATCTCCCTGCTGATTTACAAATGAGAGCAGATGTTTGAACAACAGATTAAATTTGTACAGCTGGATCAATAGAAGGGCGATTATAATGGGAGTAATGCTGGAAGCAGTCTGGATGAAGACGCTGGCAGAACCAAGAATCGAGCACAGCGAACCGATGAGCATGACGACACTCGAATGGTAAAAGCTCTGTGGTCAATGAGCACCAACGAACTGGAGTCAGTGCTCCAGTCAGTTTCACTGGATCCAGTTTAACATGGATGAAAAAAAAGGAAGAAAATGTCAGCCAGGTGCCGGCCAAAGGTACTCCCCTAATGATGGAGTAAGTTTCATTTATAACACAAACAAAATAGCATACAAAAGTTTGAGAAAAAAAAAGGTAAATACGGGGCTGGTACCGAAGGTTTTTTGCCTCCGTTTTAGAAGGTGATGTAAAACCGCTGCAGGATCATGAGACGTGCGTTTTACTGCATTGAACAATCAGCCGCTTAAGCTGCTTGTTTTATGTAGAATGTTCTAATCATTCTTTAAAGGCTGTTTTATATTCAGAAGATTTGCTCGGTTTGATTTGTTCATAAACTGTATCTCAGTATCACATCATTCATTGTAAAATACTTTAGGGTTTATCTAATGCGATTTAGGAACTTGTGATTTGGACATCAATGTAAATGTCCACCCTATTACCTAATCCACTTCAACGTCATTCTCCAACCTGTTGTATTTCAATTCAGTTGAACTGTGGCAATATTGCCCCCCCCCCCCCTCCACCCCACCCTACTGGAGAGCTGTGACGCAGGTTTGTGTTTTGGGTGGGCTCAGCTGCACCATCAGGAGAGGCTAACGTGTGCACGTGTGTGATTAAGAGTTCGTATCCCTGGTGAAGAACTGGAAGCTGAAGCAGGAGGCGTGAGTCATGTGCTGTGACTCATTGCCTCCCACGCAGGAAGAGAGGGGAGACGCAGCATGCAGAAAGCAACAACGTGCAGCACAGCAACACGCCATTAAGCCCGACACATCTCCACCTGCCCGCAGTCTGCAGCACGACCCGAATGACGCATTTCTATCGGCTGCCTTCTCTCGCATACCCTGAAAAAGAGCCCTTTCCTGTCGGGGCTCTTTTGTGCCGTGGCCCACTTGTTTTCACAAACCTGCACTTACTACTGCCAAAGTCAGACACTTTAGAGAGGATGGAAAGCAAGCGGAGTGGTACACGCTAAAAAACGCCTCCTCCCTTCACCCCAGAGCCCCTCCCTCTGAAAAGCTTTCCCATTCTACACTCCACAGACTCCACTTACACAGCAGTGAACGCTGGACACTTGCATCTCTTTAAACACATCTCATGCTGTTTGTGATTGAGGCCATCATGCTGCCACTTCTTACTCGTACTTTCAAGCTGGAGCTGACATAAAACCGTGACCGTTACTGCTGCATGTTAAAAGTCGTTACTGTTATCGGTGTGCCGTAAACATCTACCCTGAATTTACCGCCTTTCTAGAACTTTCAAACAAATAAATGAGGCATAATTACCCTTAACGTGGTGTCATTGTCTTTAGTCAGTGCCTGCAAGCAAAGAGGAGTTGGCATGTTGAGGCAAAGTCATGCACTGCCCGAAGCAAAGTGTACACAAAATGAGCAGCAAGCAAACATTCAGCCAGACAGTTTTCCCATTCCCAGTTCACATCAGAGAGGAAGCGTGAAGGAAACCCAGAGAAGCTGCTGCTGCTTCCTGATAAACTAGATGAGATAAAGCGACTGAAGATCATCCCCGTCTCTTGACCGGAAGACAAGGACGACATGACGCAACTGTGGCAGCTCCTAATGAATTGATTCATTATTGTGAGAAAGATTATTTTTGGCCATACTTGTGTCAACGAATGAGATGTTTAAAGTAAGGCATAATTACGCAGGAGCGATTACGCTCAGGTACCGTCAGGAAATGTTTCACCTTCCTTTGAAGCCACATCTTCCCCTCATCGGTCGGAAAACAACCCAGAATCTCTTCATGAGAGGACAATGCAACAATCAGCACCATCTGCTGTGGCCAAAGACAATCCTTCACTTCATTCTCCTCGGAGGGGATGCTATGCTCCACTTGGCTTTTATGCAATCTTAACAGCGTGACTCTGCCAAAAAACTAATTAAAAGACGGCTTATTAATCTCATGCCAGTGGCACAGAAAATAAATAAAAGCGCATTCTTTTCTGTCTGCCTGTCTGTTTGCACACAAGCAAACGTGAAAAGCAATCAGGGAAACCACCCTGCCCTCTAAACCACAGGGTCCAAACGCCTTTAATGGCCCACATTGTCGAAAATCACAACACAGTGCCCCCCATCAAAGTTAATAATTGAGCAGTTATCAGGAATGCCAATGTTTGTTAGATGAAGGTGGATGAGGTGAGCAGTTAACCCCCGACAACGGTGACAGAATAGAAATTGAACCCCTTCCAAGACAAAGTGCGACATTTGTGACCTTGAAGAACCAATCAGAGAGTGCACACTGGGGCGCCAAAGTGACAGCTCTCCTCTGCACAATATTATCTTAAGATGTTGTTTTTCTGCTGCCTGAGAGGTTTGTGGAGCTCTGGATTTGCTAACGCGAGGTGTCCGGGGCTCTGGGAAGATCGACACCCAGCAGGGTGCATTTTTATCCAGCTCTTCCAAATCTAAAGAGTACAAAGTTTAAGAACTTTCTTCTGCTTTGAAAAATGTTGCTGTTAGCACATTAGGCTAACTGCCTTCCAAAACAACAAGATCCTGTTTTACACATTCCAAAATGTTGTCTGGGAATTAATGAATTTACCAGCTTTATCACGTAGACAGAGAAAGAAAGAAAAAAATCAGTTACCCTTTCAATTAACTCTCAGATAGCCTTAGTTAGGCGAGCTAGCTGCAGCTGCTAAAATTGGCTAATTACTATTTCAACTAATCAATGGTCACCAGCATGAAATAAGAAGCCTGCTTTTTTTTTCTTTTAAATCAACTACGATGTTCGGTTGGAATGAAAGACAAAACAGCTGAACATGATGGTATTGGTTGGGTCTAGGGTGAAAATCTGTAAGAAAAAACCAGTGGAGAGAAGAGAATCCAGTCACTTTGGCCCCCAGTTGGGATTGTAAGAAGATAATAGCCCCCCACAGCCCCATTTTCAAGAGTGGAATGAGATTTGTTAGACAGTTGACTCATACTCGTTTAAAGAGACGTCCAATAGCGCTTTCTTCTTTGTTCTGCAAAACGTTTCAAAGTCAAAGAAATGTAAATTATCCACTGTGAAGGAGCACAACAACATGCATCTGAAAATGTGCCCACCAATAGTTATTGGTTGTGTGTGTGTGTGTGTGTGTGTGTGTGTGTGTGTACCAACCTTGCTCCGAGCATCAACGTTGAGCAAACACACCCCACAAGCCAACTCCTTCGCATTCTTGATGCCGTGCCTCAGAATGCATGAGGAGAAATCCAGGGAGCTCTCATCGGGCTGCAGAGACAAACGCACACAAACACATTTAACTTCCTGCTGCAGGGCAAAAATGCAGTCACTTCTATTCTTATAACAGCACTGGCAATACGTTTGCTTTATCCTAAGCATCATCAACATTTTATAAAGAGCCAGCCTGACATAAACCACGTGCAGGCGGAAAAAAAAACCAAATATAAAAGAACGAACAATGCATCTATATGCATGCTTCAATTAAACATTTGTTTCACAGAGTTTTTTTCTCTCCGTAAGGCTAATGTGTCAATTCTGTGCAGCATGAAAAACAGCATCCCCTGCTTTGCTGACAAAAGCAGACAGCTTGGGAAATAAATCTCTCCAGTCTGAACACCAGCTTACCAAAAGGCTCCGGCAACCTAATCAATGAATCATTGATTCTAACCTAATGGATTCACTGCTATTTCAGTTCCTTCATTGCCGAATGAAGCCCAGCGCTCTGTTGTTATGTGTCTTTGTTCCGTCTGCCACTGAAAGGACACAGAAATCTATTCCTTTACTGGATAACTGTGTGCGGCTAGAAAATAGTGTTTTAATGATCCTACAGTGAGCTTGGCCAGCGACATGAAGCCCATGAGGTTGTTCCACACATGAGTGATGTCCTTCAGCAACCGCTGCAGCTTCTCAGAGCACACGGCTGTCGCCTTGATGGCGAGCTCCACGCGCCTGGTGATGCGATACACTTCCACAACACCTGACAGACCAGAGGAGGCAGACATAAGACACGGGGAGCATGTTTTCGGCTTGTCCTTCACAGGGTTTAAGGCTGCACGCGGGCTTGTTGGTCTGGCTTCCTCACCCAGCAGGTACTCCATGCCCTGAGCAGACTGGATGACCTCGGTGCAGACAGAGGAGCTGCTGATGCCGTTCAGGATGTTGTTAGCTTTGGTGATGACCTTAATGTGGGAAGACAGAAGCCTGCTGTGAATTATATAATATATATCTGTGCTCATGATAACCTCATTTTTGTCACAAGCCAAGGATTTTATGCTTTAGCAGACAACTGCACACTTTATCTGGGTTTAACATCACTTGAAGTTATTTTTTTAGGGTGGCGTAGTGGGTAGTGCTGTTGCCTCACAGCAAGAATGCTCTGGGTTCGTTTCCTTTTTGTGCAGAGTTTGCATGTTCTTCCCGTGTCTGCATGGGTTTTCTTCAGCTTCCTCCCACCTCCAAAAACATGCAATTTACATGAATCATTCACACCAAGTGTGAGCTGGCGCCTTGTCCAGGGTGTAACCTGCCTTTCGCCCATAGTCAGGTGAGATAGGCTCCAGCAACACCCATGACCCACAAGGCAGATAAGCAACTGTAGACGAGACGATTGCGATCTGTGGATGGATGACTAACATCGAGAATATGACGATGTTTTATGTTTCAGTCTCTCGCTATGTAGAACAGACTGAAACATAAGTGTGCAAGGGTTCTCATTGTGAATCAAGTTGTGCTTCCCTCTGCCGCTAAAGGTGAGCAAAGAATTGTAGCATTCTTATCGGGAAACAACTTAAATATTTAAGACATGCTGGCAGAGGTAAAGAAAATGATTAGTTCCAAAAGTTACATCATAAACAAAATGTCAGTAGGCTGAAAAACATTTCAGGCTAGCAAGTCGATCAATCAATCAAGCAAGCCAAGGTCACAAACAGGAAACAAATACAAACCTCAAGGGCATTTTCCAGACATCTTTGCCACTCGTATGCATAGCGCTCACTCTCCTGCAACAACAACAGCAACAAACAAAGTTCTATCAAGCAAACACAACAGCAAAACAGAAGTAGAGGCAAATATCTGTATCCTGTGGCTTTTCACGGTTCTGAGTATTTCGCTGGAATCAGGTGTTTATGAACAGAATTAGGGACCGCCTCACCTCCACCTCCCCCGTCAGGTCCTTGTACTTGTCCCTGATGACAGGCAGGGTGGGCTTCTCATTCAGAGTGTTAGAGCGGTCTCTGAAGGGCTGCTCTGGAGCCGGCGATGGCGGGGAACGGCCAATTTCCTTGTCGCCCAAACTGTGACTGCGTTTGTGGGAGCCTGGGGCAAAGAGGCGAATGATGTGAGGAAGAACGACAAAACATTTTTACATTTGACTCTATAAATTCAGCAATACAAGGCGTTAACCCTTGTTGGTACGAAACTGTCTGTTGGCAACCTTTTTTCTTCAATCAGTTGGAGCAAATTTCATCCAGACATGGTAAGCTTGAGAAAATACTTGATTTTTGACAAAAAGAAAATGTTTTTATAAAAAAGGAGACACAAATATGCAGCTATGAATTATTTATAAGGACTCAATGGATGGACAAATCCTGGCAGGGGTCCATAACAAACGCATGCTAAACCTAGACTAGGCCACGGGGATGGAATGTGTGTGTGTGTTGTCCAGAGTCTAGACACAAGTAATCCCCCCCCCCCCCCCCCCCCCTCACTCTTTCACCACCCACAGAGACATGCGTCATCCTCCCCACATCCCAGAAGCTCTATCGTGATTAGATTAGGTTTCCACTCAGCACTAAGGAGTAAAGGTAAGCCTCCTCTTCACACAAAATAATTAAAGGCAGCAAAAGCAGATAAATCAATATGGCGAACGGGCTTTTATCACAGTTCAGCAAATTCTAACAAACTATTTGTGACACATGACACTGACAAACAGCAGTTAGAAAACCGACACCCTTAATTCAGTTAATTTCAGCTTCTTGATTTGCTGGCCTCTGCTAATCCATCTCATCAGTCATTAGAGCAGGATGTCGTCTCAACGCTGCCATCTAATGTCTGACAGCTTCATTACAGACCAGGAGGGAGTACTAAATGGGGGGTTGGGTGGGAGAAGATGCCGCTTTGTTGGTTAAAGGACAAACTTAAAGTTACCCTGTAGAGTCTTATTTTAAAATATCTAATATGTGGTAGTCATTTATGCATTAACATTACA
Organism: Brachionichthys hirsutus; assembly: GCF_040956055.1. Taxonomy (NCBI): domain Eukaryota; kingdom Metazoa; phylum Chordata; class Actinopteri; order Lophiiformes; family Brachionichthyidae; genus Brachionichthys; species Brachionichthys hirsutus. The sequence continues at coordinate 56,359 of NW_027180532.1, read as the reverse complement.
ATGAGGAACAAAAACTAATTTTAATCAAGCGATTCGTTAAACAAAATAATGTTTCAATGAATCATTTTTAAAGTAACAATCATTCACATTTACTTTTTTCAGCTTCTCAAATGTTTTTTTAAAAGCTTTTTGATAACTGGAGCTGGAAATTGAATAACAATTTGAAAAAGAAGAATTACAGTATTTTTGATCGAATGATTCTTGATTCATTAAATGTTACAAAATCACACCAACAAATGTTCCCAGAATCGAATGAATGCCAGATTAATGAATGACGATAAAAAAAAAAAAAAACTCAAGTTGTATTTCTATCACAGCCCGATGATTGTGACTCACCTTGAACAGACAAGTCGAAAGTTGCCAATTCATTCTTGATCATCTCTTCACTGGACTTGACGTTGGCCTGAGTGCTAGCTTTGAGGAAGTCAGACTTGCCAAACTTCGGCTTGTCCCCCTGGAAGGATCCGAACTCATCAGGGGCTTCACTCTGGTTTCCATCTAGGTCCACTGCAGCGGTGACCGTGGGCGAGTCTGACCTTTCAGAAACAGTACTTGCAAAGTCACCAAAATTGTCCTCAGCTTCAACACAGTCCTGGTCACTGCAGCCAAAATCAGCAAAGGCTTCAAACTTGTCATCTGCCAATGAGCTGTCGTCAGTAGGGAAGGCGGTGGTGACCTTTATGGAGCTGGTTGCGATGTTTTCTGCACTGCCAAAGCTCCGCTCCTCGCTCTGTGCCGTTGGAAAGGAAGCGGCCTCCAAGCCCCGCGGCTTTCTGACCTCACCTGGCAGACATTCGTCCCGGTCTGACCAGTCATAGCTGGTCAGGGTGCTGAGGTCCGACGTCCCAAAGGGGTCAAATTTAATGTCGTCTCCTTCTGTAATGACAGCACAGACATACCAGTGGTTCCTAGGAATAGCACAAATGCTCTCATGGTATGTGGTAGATTAATAAATCTGGATGAGATTTCAGTCGAATTATTATGAAGTCACTTATCTTTAGTTGAAACAAGTAACATTTTCCTCGTGGGGCTTAGGCTTTGATATGAAGTTAACACTTTTGAGCAGGTTTCGTTATAGTTTACAGACAGCTGGACTCTCACCCAATTCTGTGTAACACAATTCCAGAGGGTCAGAAGTTTAAAGGCAATGAGCTGTAGCTGCCTTCGGGTCATGGCTTTGGAAGCGTTTAATCTGAGGTGTAACTAACGGATGCACTTTAAGCCCTACTTTCCAAACCACTTCCTTTTTGCTCGACATCATGGAAAATTGAAAACCGCCATGACCTTCATCTTTAGGAGAAATTTCTAAACACCTAAAACGCACGCCATTCATCTGTGCAAAAATAGTAAGCGAGTATAATCGCCAAAAAGACCATGCAATCATGATGCCATTAAGGAGGGAGACACAATTGGTCTCAGAAAAGGACCCAGTGCAAATCAATCCCAGAAGAACAGTAAAGGATGGAGGAAGCATCTTTTTCTACATTTAAACCAGTCCAATTATAGTTAGAACCCTGAAGGGTCCTGAACTTCACAAAGAAGCTCCTGCTTCAAAACCTTCGCTCAAAGGCCATTTGAAACCGCACATTGTGACAAATATCTGCTTTTAGAAAAATGTGCTCTGGTGTGATGACACAAAGAGGAAACTGTTCGGTCAAAAAGACTATCATTATGCTCTGAGAAAAGGGAGGCTTTTAAGAGCCTGGCGTACAGAGGTGGCTGCATCAAAATTATGGAAATATATTGAAGAAAATCTCAACACATTAGCAAGGAACTTCAAGTCAGACCTTTTAGATTTGTATGTTCTAGTGATTTTTGTTTGTCTTGCATGAAGCAGTAAATTAAAATCAAATCATTTTCAATTTTGGTTTTTGCATTTTGAAATGAAAACTCAAACAACCGCCAATATTTCTTTTCTGAGGTCCATGTCTGAAATGAAAATCTAATTAGTAAAAAGATATATGGAACATCTAACAACCTGATTCAGCTAATCCATTTCTGTCAAGAAAAATGGTCAAAATGTCTGAAACATAAAAAGCTTGTGGAAGACCATTTGATCAAAAATGAAAACATTACATATATGCTTTATGTTATATACACCGGTAGCTAAATGTTTGACCGAGTGGGAAATAAGGAAAGAAAGTAGGAATAATCATTCTGTGTCCGATGAGTCTGACCTTTCCTAACTAGCCTAAGATGAGGAGTGTTATTTAATGATTAATGTCAGGAAGTAAGTAGTGCATTGGCCAAAGGCTTATGCAAATGTCAGTTCTACCTCTGGTGGTATTTAGTCATGAGGTTGGTTTTACTTTTATTTCTCCAGTTTTTCATATATCTGATATTTCTGCCTCCGATCCTTTACAATGGAGGTGAATGCATTTAAAATTGTGGCATTTACAGGATTGATACAGGAAAGATGACGATGATGATGATGATTCCTCACCTTATTCGTGTCACTCCATGTAATATAGATAACAGAGGGCCATTTCTTTGAAAGTTTATGGAATGAAAACGCGACATAAAAATGAGTAAATTATCCAGAATACCACATTGTCATTAGAATGACAATGTATTTCAAGATATGATAAAAATCTAGCCTATGAGCGTTTCACACTACCAGAGACGCGTGACAATAATTTGACATTTTCTATTGCGTATTACCTTTTAAATACCACCTATGCTGCATAAACTCTACTAAAATAATGAAATCACGTGCACGGTAAAATTACCCCTCATCATAATCTGCACTATAAAAACGTAAAAAATAAATAAATTCCCATGCAATTATGTGTACCGGTAGGTTAATTCATAAATGTATGATGCCGACTACATCATGATGCACTGGACAAATTATTACTGCAGTAATACTACTCTGCAATAATAATGCATCCTCTCATGTACAGTATATTTGATAATTATTTTACATTACCGTGCAAAGAGTACGGTAAACCATTTATTTTCTATAATGGTCAATTATTTCATTTGTCGTTGTTGGCGACAAACACCAATGGTGTTGTGCTCACAGCGCACGCTTTATGACCAGCTTCCTTACGACATAAACCGCTTGTACCGGTACAGATTTTCCGTATTAAGTACCGTATTCAAGTCTGCTTCTCACACACACTCACAAGCACACAGCTCAAATTTCTCAAACCCTTCCTACTTTGCAAGATGGCACAATGAGAAGAAAAAAAAAGCAATTTGTGAAATTGACAAGGAGCTAAAGGTTTGAGCCTCGTGTCATTTGACCACTTTTCCTACTCACGAAAGGAAAAGGAGAAAATAAAACGGTACGCGTTTCAGCAATACCAACAGTAATATTTATTACGACAACATGAGAGAAGAGAAAGGTCACAAAGTACTGTGAAAGAAGTCTATCATTACAAGATGTTTGTCAAAACTAACAGCAAAATTAGATTTCAGTCATTTAGAATACAAGGGCATGCAGAGTTAGGAGTAAAGGTAGAAAACACTGAGGGTAAAACAAAGATAGCCCGAGGATATAGAAGCAGAAACCAGAATGAGAAGGCGCAGACTAAAACCAGCACGACTGGGGAGATTCAGCGGTGTTTTCCTCTCAGGATGAAAAGCAACAAGTGGCTTTGGACAGGATTTGAATACAGAGCTTTCAAAAAGCCAGGTTAAAAAGGTAATTGGAAAAACAAACTGGAGGCAAGAAGCATTAACCCTTTGAGAACTTGAGGGGTGATATGCTTATCGGGAAATACTGTGCACAAACTGCACTGAAGGAGCAGTGAGGAGTTAAAAGCCCCTTTGAAGCGGCCCTCATCTCTATACTCTTACAGTTCCGACACTAAATTGTTGCAACTGGCGCTGATACGATCACATCTGCATCTAACTGACTGTTAAAACATGGTGTGATCTTCATTCAAGAACTCAAAGGGTTACAGAAACAACGAGGGCCATCCTTACAGCAGACATCCCAGAGAGGGCTGCAATTTACATCCAATCAAAGCTGCAGAAACAGATTTAAAGAGACAGTATCCTTTTTCTCTTGCAACAGTGATTGTTTGGCGAAAGCAGGCTAATCTTCACAAGCTCTTTGATCCCCAAATAAAACCACACCATTATTAATCAAGACAGGAATGTTTAGTTTAGAATGTAAGCCTAAAATATTTATATTAACATTTTAATATTACTTAGTACCGTTAGCTACATTTGAATGATAGTTGTTAAATCATAAGATCAAGAAGTTGTCTAAAGAACAAATATTCCAGTAGTAAAAATACACTATTAACTATTTATTTATACATTCTTTTCTTTGATAAAAACAACTTGCAATACTGCTATGCATAAAAAGATATGTTGTTTTATTTTCTTGTCAATTTCACAAATTGAGAAAGCAGGCACACTGCAGCAAAAAGCAAGGCAGAAAGGGCAATACTAACTTCGTTATGTTCTCAGAGAGCCAGACATGGTAATTCATGCTGAAATATCGTAGATAACAGCGACACATAAGAAAAGTCAGATTCTTTATGTGTTCCAGATTCAAAAGGAACCTTGTAAAAGAAATACTGTCTCTTTAAGATTCCATACATGTCTAGAAACACAGTGGAAAGCATGGTGAGGTTCTCAAACCGATTGGCCTGCTACACTTTTCTTGAACAACAATTGTGTGTCTCCAAGAACAAGAATACTGGATGAATGAATGATGGATCATGAGGTGCAGCTGTTACAGTTGTGTAAATGCTTCTAAGGACTGTATCGATGCTGCCCATTCTCTGTCTGACAAGTACCGGTTACTGTTACTGTTCATCTAGCTCTGAGGGGCCCGTTTCAGGTCAAACCAAAGCTTGACTACTGCACTGAAACTGAAATAAGGCAAAGGGGAATTGTGCATCCCTTGGAGAAAATGATACGGTCGGTTTGTTGCACAACTGAATAATTGCTGACAATGCAAAAAAAAAAAAAGTGAATGCGAGTGAAAATGGTTCATTGTTGAGGTGAAAATTATTTCAAAATTCTCAAATTGTCTAAGCCTTCAATTAAAAAATAATAATAATTACAAAATCATGTTTGTGTTGCTTTCACCTCACAACGATTAAACACCATCCCGGCTTGCATTTCCTGTGAAACATGAGTCAAGACATGAAAGGTGAGATGTTGAATGAATAAATGGTGAGCATTGGGGAGGAGGAGGAAATGAAGCGCTGCCAAGTCATATGCCAGAATATACCTAGAAGATTTGATAAAAGGATATACCGGTAGGTAAACTTTAACTCCATGTTCATGGATGTGAGGTAGGGGGGAACTCTATTATGGAAACATCTCATGATCGCCAAATAATACTGCATGCAAAGTCTTAAAATGCTGCAAGGTAATATAATACCCAGACATAAAAAATAAAATAACTGAACACACACTAATAATCAACAATCTGGCCTGGAAACGGTATTTTTAGCACATGAATGATGTGCCAGAAATCACAGCTGCTCTTGTGAAACGATTCAGTGCTGCTCCATTTCAGAATAGCCTGTTGTAGTTGTGTGCAGCTAGTCAAAACGTTATTATAGGGTATTTATTCAGTACAGACCAAATGGCAGCAGTTAAAAAGGTGAATGATGGCTTTTATGTTTGTGGAAAATTGCTGCCCGTAATAAAATAAATGAGTATAAACGAAAGGATCATAACAACCATAACAACCTCCTGCACTAAATCTGCAATCAAGTCAACACGTCAACAACACACACGCGCACTCACACACAGCGACACACCGTTTGGCCTGAGGACACAAAGGGTACCCTGCACCGCTGCAGCGTGGACGCAACAAACAGGGACAATATCTGAGTCATGCAGACCGCAGCCTGAGACATCATTGATGAATGACTGTCAACAAGCACTCATCGCCATTCTTGTAACTAATAAATAGAGATAGAGACGTGGGCCAGGACCTTTCTGTCATTACAATAATGCATGAAGGGAGCAAGGGAGTGGAATTAAGAGAGGATGGAATGCTGCAATAACTCAAAATAAATAAACATAAATACGATGAAAGCTGAAATGTAGAATGAAAGATGTTACTTTAGTCGTGTCATCAGTATTTGAGCATATTCAATTCACTTAGGGCCTCATTGTCCTGCCCTTTGACCCCTTGATTTGCGGTCACAAGGTCATAGCTGGCCTTGGGACTAATAGCGCGTGTGACTTGATGGAGCCTCACCACAGCAATCGCACCAGTTCCTCACCTGTAGCAGGAGGCTGATGGGCCGAGAGGCCAGGCAAATCCAGAGAGCTGTCAGACATCACATGTTTCAGGTCTCCGCCCATGTCCGACAGCTTCATGTCTAGCTGTACTGAAAGTGCGTCCTCGGAGTCATCCTTTCCCATGCTGCTGCCCCCAATGGATGGAAGATCAAGGGACTTGACAGAGGCGGAGTCCTCTTTGGCCTGTTTGAAAGCGGCCACCTTGTCCACTAGAGTCTTTTCCGAGGCCCCTAGTGCTGTGCAGAACTTGGAGGACTGAAAGTCAGCAAAGTCGTCTGTATCGCTTTTAAGAGACGAAAAGGAGCCACCGCCACTCTCTTTAGTGTCATCATAGGCCAGGCCTCCCTCCAGAGACAGCTGCTTGAAGACGTCATACTTGTCTGAGCTCTGTTGAGTCGGCTGCTGAGAGGAAGACTCCCCTTTAACCCTCACGCTGCTCTCACCTTTAAGCTCCCCACCAGAACTACCAAATGCCATGAAGTCTGCAAAGTCATCCTGAGGCGCTGCCATGGATCCTCCTGCTGCTGCTGCTGATTGAGCAGCATCAGAGGAGGAGCCAAAGAGGGCAAAGTCACCAAAATCATCTGCACCTCCCCCTGGAGGTTTGGCTCCACGTGGCAGAAGAACTAGAGAGGGTGGCACAGGCACCGAGGGGAATGTACTGGCTTTTGTCTCCGGGGGGACAGGGACAGAGGGCGCTATAGAAGAGAAAAGGTCCAGGTCAGCCATGTTGAGAGGATTTCTGGGCTGAGGAAGAGACACTGCTGGCTGTTGCTGTTGCTGCGGAAGATGTTGTAGAGACTGAGAGCTTGGGAAAGCAGAAGGAAAGGCGGGTTGAAGGATCTTGGTCTGTTCTGAGGGGTCTAGGGGAGAGACGCTGTCTGCCGTTTTAAAGTCTGTGAAGCCATCATCAGCACTGACAGACTTGAAATCTGCAAATCCCTCTCCTGCAAACACAAAAGAACAATTTGCAATCATTACAAAAATATTGATGATGAAGTATGGACTGCAGTGTCCAAAGAACAGCACGCATCACTGCACAAAGAAGCTCTGTCACCTAAAGACACATTACCATGCAGTGAGGAAATGATAGAACAGTCCTCAAAACTGAACTAACAAATAAGTTTGTCCCTAACACTAAAAATCCCTGACATTTACTAGTAACAGTTCGCCCAGGGATGCAACTGAAGCCAACTTGCTGACCAAGCTATTAAAGCTTTCAAGATATCGTCAGCCATAACTATCAGGAACAAGTGCAAATGAAATGATCAAAAGTCACATCAGATACAACCAAATGCATGTTTGAATAAATAATCCAGAAACGGCACATGCATTATAAACGTTTAATACTGTAGAGTTAAATTTATCTACTTTGCAGTAAATATTAGACTTCAACAGAAGTCAGTGGACTTGGGCAGATATGTAATATAATGATCTTTTTTTAAGCGAGCCATTTCAAAAAATCTATAGAAACGACAAATCTTCAATCGGTATTTTTGCAATTAATAATCTCTTACATCGTCAAATTAACACATTTTTTTTAAACATGTCATTATCATAAACCACACAGAAAAATCGTCAGGATGAATTCTTGCATTTCAGCGGTTGTTAATCCACTGTGGTATTTTATATGCATAGAGCGAAAGGAGAATCTCCTCTTACTGCTTGTATGGTGAAGAAGAGATAACTAATGGGCTCATTAAGGAGATGGAGTCTGACAATGCCAAGGAAAGGTCACTGCAAAGCATGACTTACTGGAGTTGTAAGAGTCGTACCCATCGGAAACTGTTCTAATGAAACAGGGATGGAGACACACTAGCATCAACGCTACAGGCTCGCAAAGCCGGGCACAGTGCAAACACGGAACAAAAGTGACATGATACTGTAATGACCTAACACGTTTACAAAGAGGAGAAAAAAAAAGGTAATTAGAATGAATGTATCGCTAAAACCTCCTTTTGTTTTTGAGGGTTCTCCTGTTCCTCAGTCATGTTCTTGCAGGGAACATCTCAGGCCAAGGGAATCTGACCAGGGAACCGCTAATATGAATATGTGGCTCTCTTATAGACAAAGTAAGACTTGGAAAGTGTAATAAATGGCGACTGAATTTCTTACCAACTAGCTTTTTGTCAGCCGGTTGCTCCAGCTGTCTGAACACGCTATATTTGTCTCCAGTATCTGGATTGGAAAAAGTAGAGAATGAACTGCATGAACAGCAAATACAAGACACTTAGCCAAGTCTTAATGGCGTAACATTCTCCACAAATACACCCGTTTGTTCTTCTGTTAACCTGAAGATAGCTACTAAGAGAATACATTCTGTTGTTGTTTGGGAAGCACAAATATTTTGCCTTTGTGTCATAACTTAAGCCTGAAAATGAGCCTTGTGTCAAACATGCTGTGGTATGTTGACCGAAAAGGAAGCTATGCAACTCCTCCTCTCAATCCTGGTGAAATATGTGAAAAGGCAAATTAGAATTCTGAGCAGATAGCACCAGAGAGGAGGGGGAGTTGTGTCGTGAACCGTGTGGCTTTAAACATCTTAGCATTGTTTATATTTCCTTCCCGATTGTTCAGCCTGGGTGAAGCATTTCATGTGCAGCACACCATACTTCTGACACACCATGACTCTGTGTGAAGGACAGAAAGCTACCTGAGCCTGGCTTTGAGGGCTCCGCAGGCTGATCCACCGACAGCTGCTTGAACACAGCATACTTATCAGAGGACGAGACAGAACCGGTGACTGGGGTCAGGATGGTAGGCGCGCTGCAGGGACACAATAGCTATAGTCAGAAATCAGGAAGCTTGAAGTGTATTTGGAAAGCTTAATCCCCATAAGATACCCGAGCTGAACTGCGCAGGGCTCAAAGAGTCTGGAGACCAACTGAGGCCTTTTCTTAAAAGCCTTTTCGTTTCACAAAGTTCAGAACAGGTAATGGCTATAAGCTGATGCAAGTTGAAGGTAGCTTGTTAAATATATCTGAGTTGTTCATGTTATGGCTAAGAAAGACAATTTCATACATATTCTGTGGACATCTGTTAGATCTCATTGATTTCTTGTGGAACCGTCACAACAGGCTGCCAAATCTGGTCATTCTGATTTCAAGAACAATCTCCTTCACATTTCAAACATCCGTTTGTCTGAAGTGAAGACAAGGGTCAGCTAAAAAAGCTCGGCACAATTATACCGGTAATGAGAATTGTATCAATATTTTCATATACGTCTCAAACAGAAAGCACAAAAGCACTTACAGTGCATCAGTACTAATAAAATTACACGAAAACCCTCCATTCTTTGTTCTGATTTGCCTATAAAAGGATCAAAAAACAAAGCTGTACTTGGAGAAAAAAAAAACGACTTCATTCTCTGATATCAAGCTGGAATCGAGCGCAAAAGGAAATCACTAAACTCACTTTCCAGCAAATATTAAGTTTCCTCAAAGCCTTTCTCTGCATGCCAGTTCAAGCTGGCAAACCAATATATGCTTTTCAGCCTCTCATTTAATCAGACAGCGCCCTCAGACTGCGGGGAATTCTTTTGAGATTGCTGAAACGGAACAGAATGGTATATTTTTAGGGGAGAAACCGGAGGGAATTACAAAACGCCTATGGAGCGATAGATACGCAATACTTCAGTTCTCCTTTCTCTATCAATAGATAATTGGCCTTCAGCTTTCTCTCCATGACAGACAAAGCAAGCATTCTGATTATTATCGATATATGCTGCTGGTCGAACTGTGGCAGACTTCCAACCAAAACAACTCTGTTATACTATTATACATACAGAGAGTCTTATATGGCATTAATAGGGTTAATCAGCGTTGTGTGAGCGTTTCATCTATACAATTCCACACTGTAGGTTTAAAACTGCATTTTGAAATGTACAATTGAACAATCTATTTCAGAATGACCCAGTGTTGATGCGTGGTTGTACCTGTTTTGGTGCTGAGGCGTAAGGTTTGAGGAGAAACTTCCACCCAACTCTCCCTGGAACTCAGTGAAGGCCTTGTCTGATGCTCCAGCCTTGGGAGCCTCCTGGAAGTCCTGGAAGTCATCATCATCCACTTTGGTGGCCTGAGTCAATAGGTTAGGGATTAACAAGTGAATTATGGTGGATCTGAGATTATGACAGAAGGAAAACACAGAACTAAAGGCACCTTTACCTGTGCTGGAGGGAAACTGGCAACGAAGCTAGGGGTTGTGTGTGCATGAGGGGGTGCAGCAGGCGTCATGGCAATGACTGGTGGTGCAGGTGTAGGCATAGACATTGAAACCTGGGGCTTGGTCATCATAGGCTGCTGGTGCTGGGGCATGGCAGGAGCAATAGCCATAGCTAGGGCCGGTATGCTGGGCATAAGTGGAGAGGGGAACTGACTGAGGATTTCCACATTCATTGCTGGGAAGCCATTCTGGGAAAAAATGGAAACAGTTTTTAAATAAACAACTGTGAATGTAGTTTTACTGTACAAATACTTTCAAATTTCTGCTGTTCAACCAATCCAATGAAAAGACAAACATCAAATGCCACTTGTTGTGCCCAGTTTTAAGGCTCCTGAAGGTTTACGTCACCAAAGGTGCCTTATTATTCCTCACATGGAAGCAGTGGCACGCCGTGATTCGGGAGCTGCCTGCACCTTTTCATCATCCCAGAGGTGGTAGCTTGTAAGCTTGGCTGACGGGGACCCAGACATATATTCATCGTACAATGCTTCACACGCCCTGGGCTAATTCACAATGCTGCCTCCTGCTCCCCATCTCTAGCTGCATTTAATTTGAGGGTAGCGCTTATGAAGAGACTCCGTGGAAGTTACAGGGACTAGAAGTGAATTTGTCCCAAGGCTATAATTTGTGTTTACCTGTGCCACACCAATTAGTGCAAGTACAGTATAGAGCTCCTCCTTGGTCAGCATTCCAGGCGTTGTGCGGTTGGCTGAAGCCCAGATTTGCCCGAGCGCTTCCCTGGGAAGACCTGATGACATGAGTATTGGGTAGAGCTTGGCTGTGTCTATTCCTGCAGGAGTCATCGTGAATTCAAGTACTTTCTTGAACATTTCTAAAAGGAGAAAAACAAAGCGTTTATTTGTTTTAATGAATCACAATGCATAATATAGCATTTAAAAATCTGAAATATCATACTGCAAATGTTTACCTGGGACGAGGCTGTCGTCGTAAACCCAGGCTGGCAGCATGGGTTGGATGTGCTCTTGCTGTGGGAACACGCCAACACCTGATGTCACAAGTGCGCGCGCGCACACACACACACACACACAAATAGTTAAAGTCTTGTCCTGGCATATGATTTGCTAAGCCTGCTGAGCCCTGCTTGCATCAAACTCAGTAGAATAGGCCTGATGTCTGGAAGGCATGGTGCTGTTACGATGATCTATAAATCAGTCTCTGAAGCATTTCCAGCTTCAAGGAGAGGAGAGATAAGAAGACAAGGCTGTAACAGCTGATACTGACATAAATAAGCATTTATTTTAGACTAACAAACATTATTTAAAAAAAAGAAAAAAGTGATGGCTCATTTTTTCCTCTATTAATTCAGACAGCCACTTTGAAAATAATACTCCCATCAGTCTAGGGAAGATAAATGAATCTTATCTCTTCGGCCTCCATGAAGAGCCTCTAGATTTCCCTCAAGGAAACGCACGCGGACAAACAAATTACAGCGCCAAGGAGAAGCCGAATGGCATGCACAATCAGCCTTGCATTATGCTCGGACCCCCAGCGGCACCTGCCTCCCTGGGAAACCAAAGCAGTCAGCATGCACCAGAGGTCATTCTCTGAGAGGGTGTTACACGGACAGCAGCTTATTGAGTCAGCAGGTATTACCCAATGGACCGCAACAGATGCAGCCCATTTCCACAGTGTGAGCAGAGAACGCCAACATGAGAAGGCTCATCTAATGAGATTTCACCTCAAGGCAGAGGTTTAAAGCGGTCAGAAATAAGAGAGCAGAGTTACGAAGGCACATCCCTAAAATGAAATCTGACCTCAGGTAAGGGGAGGGATAAAGCAGGCAGAAATAAGAGCGGAGACATATGACAATATGCAACGACACCGGGGAAAGCAAGTGAAAGACGGAACCACAGATTTAGTGATGGAAAAAGACAGGACATTTTCCTTTCATGGTATATAGTCTTCAACAGTGTGAATCTCAGTAAAATATATGTCATAAATCATGATGAAGCAAAGCGATAGATTCGATCAAGCTTTATAATAGATTAGTTGTAAAAAATAAAAAATAAACTCTCCCCAGGACAGACAGAAAATGGCTGCATTTTTTTCTGTTTTACTATTACAGCAAAGCAGGGAAGAGAAGAAGCTAAAGAGGCTAAAAACAGGCACTTCTCTCACCACTGCTTCTACTGGTTTGAGGTGGTCGGTCAGCAGCTGAAGGGGTGACACGGGTGGCCTTAGGTAGCGTTTCTGTGACGAAGATAGAACTCAAGTCCTCCGAGGCTACAGCCCAGTTCCTGGATTTAGTGCTGGATTGAAACTGGTTTGTGGCTTTAACTCTAGGACCCATGGTAGCCAAACATGGCCTGGACTTAAAGCTAACCTGGGCCGTCTTATCAGCTGTAAGATCGCATGAGGAGAATAGCTTCTCTTCCAGGGATGGGCCTAGGTGGATGAGGAAAAGGTTTCTTGATAACACATTTTCAGTACACAACAGTTTAAGTTTGCAATTTTGAGGCTAAATTGACAATTAAACTTTGCTTTAATTACACATTGCTACAATTTAAGAGTATTTGCAGAATATCTGTGAGACACTTAACATTAATTTAGTTAAGAACCCCACTGAGATAAAATATCGGAGGCGAGATGCACAAATACATTTGTGTTCTTGTTTCTTTTTTTATATATATATATAAAATGGAATTGCTTTTTAAATTAAAAGCGTATGAAAAGAAGACTGTGTTCAGGTTAAACTGAGGAGTGAGAGACAATAGAACAACAAGATTCTTTAGTGGGAGCTCTGAAAATGTTTCTGTGTTTACAGGCAGGTAAAAAATATATTTAGAAGATTAAAAAGAACTAGCGCATTAGCTTAAAAGCATCCTGGCATGAGATCTTATTGCATGATGGAAACCAGATTAACTGCAACGGTCTCATTTGCATCTGTAGTCTGTATCTTTAGTAAGTAAACTAGATGGAGAAACTGTTGTGAGGAAAAATCGTGGGCTCCTGATGGAATCTGTGACAGGCTTAGGGAAAATCACCATTCATATATTTTCTGCACTGTTCTTTAAATTCCTTGCTGCACATATTGAATCATATTCTATTAATTAAACACGCCCGATGCCATAAGGAACAACTTGAATTCTACATTATCTAAACAAGAGAACTTTCTTTCCCAGATTAAGATATAAAGTATATTCTGATTTCCCCGAGAATTAAGCATTGTTGCCATTTAATCTTCTTATTATACTGTACATACTAAACAACTAGGTCAGAAATATCTGAGAGTTAGCGGCCTAGCTGTTGCATTTTACTGGACAGAAGGCGATCTTTGTCCCATCATTCTAGACTCTAGAGGCTGAGGGCTGTCATGCAGCAACTGCACACTGAGATTAGACTGCAGATTACAAATTATAGTCAGTCATCAATCAGTACACCAAACATTAAAAGCTCCAGTATCAAACACTAAATGGTTACAAAAATCTTTTTTTTTAAAATCAGCAAGCTGAAATTATGATTTTAACTATTTCAGAGTCCTTATTTCTGTAGTTTGGGATATTGTGTATCTCAAAAGGTTTAGGCTAACAAAGCTAGGCTAACAAAGCTAGGCCATCTGCTGTGCTGCCTGCATGCTTTCACTACAACACAAGCCAAAACCAGCAGAAAACTCAAAACACGCCAAAAATCTCAAGATTCATTCCCAGTGAAAATGATGAATTACTGTATAACCGATGAGGATTGGACGGGAGGCGCTAAAGCAAAAAAAAAAAAGAGTTACCTTGAAATGTAGATTGGGAGCTGGTGTTGACAGCAGAGTGATGGGTGACAGTGGGGATGGACACAGAGGCTGAGAGGGACTGAGGGAGGGAGGAGGAAGAAGAAGAGGGGTCGAGTGAAGGTTGGACTTGGGCCTGTGCAGACAGGTGGAGGCTGGAGGTGGTGAAAGTATTAACAGGACCCTGAACAAAGTCACTAAACTCATCATCGTCCTCAGAGAAACCTGTTTTGGGGGCCGCGTACAAAGGCTGGGCGTGGGCCTGAGAGGAGAGACCGGAGGTGGAGGACAGAGGGAAGGAGGCAGGGGTGTCTAAAGGCCCCTGAAAGTCACTAAATTCATCACTGTCCTCCAACAAAGCAGAAGGGGGGGAGTGAGTGGAGACAGAAGGGTGTGAAGGCGATGAGTCTGCAAAAGTGGAGAAATAATGATGATGGCACAACACATAAAACACTACAATGGAGAATGAACCAAGGGCTGCACTGCAAAAGAAGCTAGAAAGAGTAGAGACGTAAAATGTGCCCAAATGTCAACAATAAATAGTCCTCTAAATCTGCAAGATTCACATAATAGGTCCTCGGATAAAAAGGTTAGTCACATTAATTTGTCTTTTTTTTCTGACTTTTCTCTCATGTTTGCCTTTTTCCTCGAGGAACTATTGGAATTATTCATCATTAAATAATTCAAGTGCAACAATTTGACAGGTTTAAATGTTAAAATCAATCTTTAGTGACACTGCTCACAACACGGACTTTATTAACGCTTGAAAAGGTTCATTTTGACCTTCGGATCTGTAATTACACTTCAAGCCAGGCCTATTTTCTAAAATAGGAAGGAAACGGTACAATGAGTGAAATCTCTTGGTACAAAGTGCTAACGAGTGCCATGTTAAACACCATCCTACAAATACAGAGTGATATCCACCTGAGACCCGGCCCGTTAGCATGTCCTCTGTAATGGACAACTGTCCACTACAGAGGACATGCTAACGGGCCGGGTCTCAGGAGGATAATACTGTCAAGAGGCAGATGTGAAAATAATGGGATGAAAGAGATGCGATCAGGAACATGTGTTGCTCTTTGCTGCATGTCTGATACTCAGACAGCAAAGCCCCAGTCGTCACGCTAACCTGCATCTGAACCAGCCATTATTCCCGGATGGAAGCATTTCAACGGAGCTACAGAGAAAAGGTGGCGACACCACAGAATGACCCAGTGATGACATCTAAAGTGATGATGTGCAGGTACCTGGCTTCTTAGTCTGCGATGATGGTGTGGGGTGCATCTTTGCATCTCTGCTGAAGCCATCCAGGTTACCTTTGATTGCCTCCAAGGCATCATCGCGGCTCTTTTCCCCTGTCTGAAGGCAGATAAATATTAGAAATAGATCACTTTCTGCCGAGATTGGCAGCAGTTTTGAAAAACAGTAAACAGATTGTGACGAATCTCACCTTCGGCTTGACACTGCTGAGCAGCCTCAGCTTCTGTTTTTGTTCTTCAAACTGTCTTCTTTTCCGGTCCTCCTCCAGCATCTTCTGCTGGTGCTCAAGACGTTTCCTAAAAGAAGTGAGCAAACATTATATGAAATGCCAAATGAATTGAAATCTCAAACAACTAAAGAGCAAAGCAAGACAATGGCATACATTATGATCTCTATCATAAAAGCTCAGTTGATTATTACTTATTAAATATAAATAAATACAAGCGCTGAGCAAAAGCGTTTCAGAGGCTGACAGTAAAATACAGAACAATCAAGTGTAAGAATTTCATCATTACACAAAAGGCAAAATATTTTACATTATAATATAGAATTTTCATATTTATTTTCGTGTATTTGTCACACTTAATATCAAAATTGCATTACAGTTCTTTTCTGTTTTGGAAGAGGTGTTTTTTGTTTCATAAGAATAATAATAATTATTATTCATAAGCATAAATGGCATCATTTCAGTTAAGCGGCTGCAACCTCTAAGGACATTACTTTGGCTATTACACAAGGTTAAGGAATCTAAATTGTTCTCATAGAACAGCATCAAGTATACTCGGACCATTTTAGTCTGTTTGATAAAGTTTTATAAAGAACTTTATCAATTATTTATGTGTGAAAGCACCGGCATGCTTCGTGCACGCCCAGTGCACCGGTGATGCATCACGGTGACAGGCAGGCAACACTCAGATGTGTCACGACTCACTATTGACATTTTCGTCGTCCAGACTTCGCTGTGGTTACTCATTCGTTCAATTACACAAGTACAGACATGAACCATCGTGCTTTTACAGGCTCGACACAAACGAACGTAAAACAGAACCGTGTTAGTCTTACTGGTGCTCTTCAGCCATTTGTTTCTTCATGTCAGCGGTGTACTGGGGTCCAGCAGGTCTCATGCTCATAAACTGTGGCTGACCCAGGAACTGCATCCCAGGGGTCTGCATCCCAATCGTCATCCCACCCTGTCGGACACATGAGGAAAACATGTGTGACTAGACTGATTAGGAAGCGTAGAGTGTGGACCCGCGGCTACCGTACAAAAGGAGTCATTATTATGCATGCATAAATCAGAGCCTACGGAAGGAATATTGCAAAAAACAAAATAATAAAACTGAAAGCAGCAGCCTCCATTAGAGAAGCACTAGATGTGCAACTTTGTTTAAAAAAAATAGTAATAATAAAATAAAAAGGATGTTGTGTGTCGGACAACGTCATACTCCAAAGATTCTCAAGCTTACCTGCATAGGAAGTGTTCCTGGGGGCATTTGCCCACCGAAGTTCATTCCCATCATTCCTTGTATGCCAGGCTGCATAACAGGAACCATAGGGAAGACCTGCTGCTGCTGCTGCTGCTGCTGCTGCTGCATCTGCATCGGCACCATGCCTGCAGACACAAACATAACCAGTTGCAATGTACCGCAGGAACGACAAAGAACAGTTCACTTCATTTGTCTTTGAAACATGAAAGAAACCCCATTTTAAAGTTTGTTTTTAAAGCCTCAAGAGTCTGGACATGATTCACTATTGCAAATCATTTTCCATGACTACTTGAAAAAGGCAGGCTAAGCAACAATAAATCTGTTTTTCTGGTGATTACTGTGACAGCTTGGAAAAGTGCGTTTGTTTTCACACATACTGTATGAGCTGTGCTGAGAGTGAGCTCTGAAAACATCAGTCAGTAAAAAGCAATCTCACTGCTCAGGGTAACAAGCAAGATACGACATGACAGGTAAAATAACTCCTTCCATCGAGAAGAGCAGGATCCCCAGAGTGTCTGGCCTTCTGAAACACACTTCAGTGATCGGACAAGTCCTCTGGGAGGTGCAAGAAGGCAGGAACGACTTTACGTAGTTGCAGCTGAACTTTATAAATGTTTAAAGAACGAGTTGAGCGTCTTAATTTCAGGTTAAAAGTCTCTGCTGCCCTGGAATCCTATGACTGGCAGCATCTCAGTCATCCTTCATGGTCTTGCCACGAACAAGTCTGTGAGGTCGGAGGCAGCCCACAGAGCTTTCACGGATGGCCCGTCTGTGAGCTACATCTGGATAACTCTCCATACGACACCAAATGAAGAGGGATTCTGAAGGTCAAAGACCCCAAAAACACTAAGATATATGAATATCTATAATAGCAATGAGCCCCATCACATCTATTGAACGTACCAATGATATTCAAGTTCTCTTTGTCGTCGTTATCTTGATGGATTTTTGATTGTTGACATTATTGCATTGGAAGTTTTTGGTGTCGTTACGTCACTGCAACAATCTGCAGCATTTTCATAAGATTGTGTCTTTAAATCGTAAAATGAAAATGCAGCAAAAAGAATTATAAATCAGTTTAGGAATCCAAACAAATCAGATAAGCTATTAGAAACAAACACTTGGGAAGAGGAGATGGTGATGTTCACTTCAGACAGACTGACCTTGAGGAGGACCCAAAGCCCCTCCGACAGGATACATGAAGCTGAGGGGAGAAAAAGAAACAATACAGGTTATAACATCAAAAGGTTGAGTAAAGAAACACACAATAGTACTTCACAGCATGTTTGAGGAACTCTTTCCATGAGAAACAGAAATTTCCTCATGCGCACTGTAGAGTTGAACAGTTCAAATCTATGTATACATCAAGATACACATGAATATTCCCATGGAAACTACAGTAATTAGTAGTAGGAAATTCAAAATGTCAAAAGGCACAACTACATGTCATGTGTGAGTAAAGGTTGAAAAAACTGTTGGCTATATTCCCAGATCACGTTTATGTTAGAGGAATAAACATAAAATCCCTAAATCTGCCCAAACAAATGTCAAATATTTGTGTTAGAAGACACAGTTGCCCTCACTTTATTTGAATAATAATAATAATAATAATAATAAGCTTTATTTATATAGCACTTTTTTTAGAAATAAAATTCCCAAAGTGCTTTAACAGATAATAACAAATCAATATGAATCATATAAACAAAAAATACATATTAAACAAACATTAATCAATGTAAAATGGGTGTATAAAAGCAACAGTGGCGTCAGGGCACAAGCGATGAGACTAGGTACCCAGCAAATGAGACAATTAGACCAACTAATGGTGAACAAACTGACATGACAATCATATAATCTGCTAATATCATTGTATATCCACTATGCAATGACAATAAAGGCTTTCTATTGTATTTCCATATAAACTGAAATACACATAAAAAATATGGGATGCACAGCTCTAGGGCCTCTACACAGTACATGTGAATATTTATTCTGTCCAGTGGTTTTGAGTAGACGGACCATATGCCCTTTTCTGCAGCCAGACGAGAGTAACGCTATATGCCCACTGCTAAGCTAACGCTATGGGAACAGTACAAGCCTAGAAATAAGCCTTTGTCATGCAAAGAAAAACAGTTTCAGCCTTTTCACCAAACCAGATTCAACACCAGTTCCCTGACAACTAATCCCAAAAATAACAAACTTTGTAGTGTTTCATTTCCACACGCAAACTTGGACTGACTGTAACAGGCTCTGTGCTGAGAAGCAGGCCTTTAAGAATCAGAAGGAACCTCCTGACAAGTCAGTCCAGCTTTACACCAAAGCACTAAGCAAAGAGTATCAAGGTCAGCTATTGGGGGACCAAGTTATTTCTATTCAGGCCCAAATGTAACTAAAGTCTCTGATGACCTCTAATGATCGAAACCATCCAGACAGGCCACAAACATTTCTGGATGCCGTTCTGTAGACCAATGCTGTTTCCAATCCTGACAGGTTTAATTGTATTCAAGCTTTATTATCATATCATTATATCTGCAACAGGCTAAAACTCTTAAGTCTTGATGAAGTGAAAACAAGCATTGGCAGATTCCTGTTTCCAACTCTACTATGACTATTTGCTGACATCAAGTGGACAACACCAAAATAAAACTAAACCGGCATCAGTCTCAGCACACTGGAGCCCATCCAATGACCGCCGATGGATCACCACCAGGTCTTTACTTCTTTTTTTTCTCTAATGTCACCTCATTGGCTTCGGTTTCACCCATCAGATCATTATCTCCAGGATAGTTGAGACCATATTCATTATTCAAGCTGATGGAGTTCCGTTTATGAATGAATCATGAGTCTGGCTGCTTCATCCTTTTGACAACCCCTCTTGAATACTCATGGCGCCTGTATGTGACACTATTTACTCAAGACAGATGGATTCTGCACGTGTGACAAGGTTGAATTACTAACAAATACTTTGTAATTAAAGATAATGCAGGGCATGCTAACTGCTGAAGATAAGTGGGATTATGAGGCTGAAATCTTTACTTCTTCCCATCTGTCGCCCTTTCTTATATACTCAGTGGTAAAACCAACAAGCTACCAGACACCGCCGTGTCAGAAAATGTATTAGTCAAAAAGCAAAACCAGATATAAACACATCAGGCGTCCAAAAAGGCCCGTAAAAGGCACAGCTATTAGCTGCCCAGTAGCAATGCTACAGCAGCGATGAGCGTTCATTCATTTGCACACGTATATTGTACTATATTTATAACAATGGATTCCACGAGCTTCAGGCATTATTACGAATAAAAATGTAATTGAAAAAAAATCAGTAGTTGGTGTATATAAATGTTTTATAAATGTTTGTCTCCACCCAGCGCACTGACAGACAGCAGAGACAGCTAGCTTGTATTAGCTTCCCACTAACATAGCGCTAGCTGTGACACCTGACAACCAGCCATCTCATTCCAGCCGCCTTCCTCGACAGCTCAGCCCGCCGCTGCTGCTGGTCCTGCGGTTCGTCTGTGTGATTAGCGTGCCGCTACCCGGCTACAGAGGCGGGCGTTTCACAAAGTCTTCAACGACAAGCTGGGCTTTAAAGGGGTAAAATACCTGCTGCCTCCCCCAGATCCAGGACGCAGCGCCATCTTGAAACAAGCAGTCAATAATAAGCGGGTGACGTCAGCACAGGGAAAACTCTAGTTTGTAGCCCTAAGCATTGTCTTTCAGGCACAAGTCAGCTTTCGGGCTTGTCCGCCCAAAAAACCTGACAATGAAAGAAATTTATCATCTCAAATTTATAATCTCACTCACTTGCTTGAATAATCAATTTCCGTTAAATCCATTTTTCTACTTCTGTCATGCTATATTTTAAAAACAATGTTACTTTGAAAAAAAACATTCAAACACTGATTTACGTGGAAAATGCAGTCACTACACTGAAAATCAAAAAAGGACCAACAAATGTTTCCCACTAAGGCAACACTTCGAGCAGATATATTTTACAACACACGGTAAATAAATAATTATTATTAGCGCCAATTTAAACTTCTGCAGCAATAATAATAAAAAAAGTAGCATTGGCCTACATATTAAATGCAAAATACATTGTATTTTAATTGGAATACAGAACTTTGCAAAAGACAATTTTAACAAACATTTTCAGCTAAATTAATAATATATTGACTCTTATAACACTCAAACAACAAAGTATATATGGTATAACAAAGTTTAGCTTTGGTACATTACAAATATACAAACATTGACCAATGTTTACCAACAGATGTCAGTGTTGAGCTTGTTTACAGTTTGGTTTCATTTGCATCGTGACAGAGTTCACAGCACCGTGACCGTACATTAAAAAAAATCATCACAAAATAAAATAAAAAAAGACCTAAAAGTCATTTGAGTGAACGTACATCAGTTGTTACATGAAAGATACCCACACGAATAGTCCTTGTCTTAATGGTATATTTTACATATCAAAAGTAATACTATGCCGAAATGTATGTACCTGTATATATTATAAATAAAATAATTGAGCCTGCTTTCACAGAACATGACCTCGCACATTTTGTAGAGAGGTTGTCCTGAATGAGGATGAATGGGTGTAGATTGTGAGGTGGAATAAAATTAGAGTGCAGATAAAGGTCTTCTATCTCATTAAAAGGTGATACGTTCTGTATTGATGCCACCTGTATCTCCCTATTGATGTCTTGTAAACTACTTTTTACAGGCTGTTTAAAGTGATGAGGCTTTTATGCGTTACTGACAGGGATTCAGTTGGCCAATGCTTTGTTTCACCACTGACAAAGTGGAGCGGCAAGGAAAGTCTCTCTGGCATTGTCTTAGAGAGTGTTGTGAAAGATTTACAGCTTAATGAGTGTAGTGTAAGGCAGTGGATGACAAACCCTGCTCTGATCCATCACCTGCTCTGACCTCAACCTTTTCTATGGTCAGCTCTATTCAGCAGCAAAGATACATGACAGAGGGGCGACACAGCAACTTAGGATTCAGACTGACCAGAGCAACTATAGGGGGAAAACTGCTGTTTAAATTTTTATAATAATAAGACAATTTACATTATTCATTCCCTCCATACTTGGTGGTGGTGAAGCTACTACTGTTGTAACCACAGCTGCCCTGGGGCAGACTGACAGAAGCAAGGCAGGCCTCCTGACATTCACTCGCTCACCACATTCACACAGCCAATGTGGGTGAAGTGTCTTGCCCAAGGACACAACACCAGCGGACACCGGTGCCGGAGCCTGGAATCAAACTGCCAACCTCTCTATTATATCCGCTCAACCACCTGCGCCACCGTCACACAATCATTATTGTAACAAATAATTAAGATCTTAAAGAGTAAACCATTGTTTGTACAGATTCTATGAAGGTGGGGGAAATGTTTTTTATTTGGATTATTACCTCTGCCGAGGAGGTTATGTTTTTGCCGTCATTTATCAGTCTGTCTGTCTGTCTGACAAGATAACTCAAATTGTTACAGACTGATCTTGATGACATTTTCAGGAAATCTTGGGAATGTTACCAGAAAAATATTATTACATTTTTGAAGAGATCCTGGATTCTGGATCATTTTGAAATTTTCATTAACATTGCAGCAAATGGAGCTTCAAAATGTGTTCCTCAATATCTCGGTTGATTATTGACCGATTTTTATGGAATTTTGAATAATCATGTAGGGTGGGGTCCTCTATCTTACCACTGAATTTTGTCCAGATTGGATCCAGATTGCGGATATTATCAAGGTTTTTCTTTTTTTAAATGGGGGTACACTTGCGTTTCAATCTACTGTTTTCTAAATAAGTAGTGTTATTGATCATTTTATGTTCGGACAGGTAAATCTTTCTCTCTTCAGCAGACAGCATTTAATGTCAAGCTCTTCAGCAAAGCAAGCAACTGAAATGTGTGTGGTTGGTTTGCCCCAGCACACACATTTCAGCTCATTTCTGCACTTCAGATCATTTCTGCTGCTCTTTATTGCTCCTATTGAAAACTCATTAAAAGGCGATGAGGCCTCGTCAGTCCTCCATCACCTCCTCTTCTCTGGGCCCATTCACAGGCCTCCCGGAGCAGAGCATGAGCTCCCCTCCCTGCTGTGTGTCTCGGGTTTAGCTGGAGGACAGCTGAGTCGGTTTGTCACAGTCCCCTCGGTCCAGACTGGCTGTGGGCAGCCCCCCAAGAGAGGAGGTCCGGCGAGAAAAGGTGAATATTAACCCAGGTCCCATTCTGGGCATCCCGCCGGTCCTCATAAATCATTAACCATCCAGAATCCAGCATCTGCATGACAACATCAATCTGTCAGGATTCCTCCACACCAGGGCTTCTTACAGTTTTTCAGCCTTAGATGTAAATCAATTGGATTTAGGCTGTCTGTGGTGGAAACAAACTCACACTTTCACCTGCAGAGATTCATCTGAACCGTTTCACATTGTCTCTAATATTGATATCAATCATTACTCTTGCATGATTTCCTTAGAAAGGGAAATCTCACCTGTATTAAACGTGGGGGAAACATGCAAGAACGAGACAGGGTTTTCAGCGAAATGTATCAGAGCCCTCTGTCCTCAGATGGATTTCTAAAAGTTGCATCAAGGGGATGAGGAAATATCAGAGCTTCCTAATGGAATTTCTACAGACTGCAATAAATGAGATTATTATCATCAACATTTTTATTTTCCCTCTTTAATTAGTCTTTTGTTTGCTGGACTTCCTTGACTACTCTGTATTACATGAAATACTCTGACAGCACAACCTGTTTGTATTATACTGTATTTGAATGATGTGTTTGATGAAGAGTGTGGCGGCGTAGTGGTGTAGTGGTTAGCACTGTCGCCTCGCAGCAAGAAGGTACCGGGATTGAATCCCATCTGTGAGGAGTTTAAATGTTCTCTCTGAATCTGCGAGGGTTTTCTCCAAGTTTCCTGCCATCTCCAAAAACGTGCAACTTAGGTCTGTAATGTGTGAGTGTGTGCATGAATGGTTGTATGTCTCTGTGTGGCGACGCATCCAAGGTGTGTCCCGCCTCTCGCCCATAGCCAGCTGGGATAGACTCCAGCAACTGACCCACAAAGGTGGAAAAAGCAGCAAGAAAAAGGATGGATGGATGGGTGGATGGATGGATGGAAGGATGGATGGATGGAGAGTGATTAAAGACATTCATCATCAAAAGTGAAACAGTGAATGCTAATGAGTCGTATTGAACTGAATGATTTGACTTGAGATCAAAAGCCACAAATCTTTTCCCGGGTCCGGGCTATCTGTCACTGTAGGTGGTGCTGGTGGCGATGCACGGCGAAGGGTACTAATTGTTACTGCGGAAGCCCGACTGATCTCCATGACTGTGCAGGAGCACAACAGAGGCCTCCTTGATTGGGGGGCTTTTGATGGAAGACTCCTGTCGGAACAGCTCCATACATGTGCATCTATTTCTCCATAGAAAGTTTGGCGTTAACTCTGGCCGCAGTGACCGATTATCCCCGGCAGAGCGCGGCCTCCTGACCCTTGACCCCTGCCGGGTAGGCTTGGGCCTCAGCTGGAGTTGATGTAGTGCCCTTTCTTCTGGCGCTGCTAAACACACGGCCACATTCACCCTGGAGCTTCCACTTTCTGCCTCTTTGTCTCCGTCCCCTATTTCCGGAGTGACATCTCGCTACCCGGGTTGACCTCGCCAGCCTTGGACTGTCTTTAGGTCCGTCTTCACCGCAGCAGCAGCAGCAGATATACTCTCTCTAACAGAGCCTCTACTAACTCATATCTCTCTCTGTTGTGTTAATGGTGTCATCTGTGCTCTTATCATTTATAACCTCTGATGCTTTCACTTTGCCATGTTTGTGTATGTACCATACTGAGGACACAATATACACGGCAAAGGAAACAAAACCATCACTGTGTTGCAAATCTAGTCATGTAAATACATAGACAGAAGTGCTATCAACGCAGCGTTATCTTTTATAACCATGTGGTTTTTCTAAATAAACGTCACCTTTTTTAAAGCAGTGAGGGGAGTTCAGAGTTTAGCTCTACTGCAAAGATGTCAATGGTGAAGCATAATAAGCCATTTATAAAACACCTATAATGTAAACATTATTATTAATACCTAGTTAACCTGTGTGGTAACGGCACAGGTGATATAATTATCAGTAGTACTTGTTATTATTATTATTATTATACATAAATATACATGTGCTTCTTTCGTAATGATTTCCTTTCAGGTGGAATTTAAAGGAAGAGCCAGTGATCCTGTCGTTCCTCAAGGTTTTGATGAAACAAATGCAGCTCCGGAGGGAACATTTCCAAGAAACCTTATATTAATAGCAGTGAGTAGTTAGCAAATATAAACTCGTTTACAGCCAGAAATATATCCAGCACAGAGGGAAATCGTGGTTGTAACCCTAATTCACAGCTAAATCTTTAAATCTTTAAAGAATTTTGTGTTGTATTTCAAACTCTAACTGATGCTAATGAGCCTCATGGTGTTTTGGTTTCTTAGAGAAAAGAGTAAAGGGGACATGGTCCAATCTTTAAAGGCTTCCTGGGTGTGAAAATCAAAGGCTTCATTGAGAAGCAAATAGAGCAACATCAGTGGTTTACAAGGCTTGCCTCAGCAGGGTCCCTGATGGAGCTGCAGGTCAACGCAGCGACGGAAACGCAGAGTGAAGTCCTGGAAACCTCAACCCAGTTGGATATTAGATGTTTAATGCTTTAAACTCTGGCATAAAATGACAGGAAATTGTTACCTGAGCTTGCAATTGCTCGCTCTCATTGTCCCGCACACACCAACAAATGATGAACATAGTGAAAAATCTTTCTCAACGGAGGTGGTGGAGATCAAAAACAGGATCCAATAAATGATGTATCATTTTGTATAATTATGTATACAGCTGCGTGGTACTTGTAAATTAAAAGCAAACAATGCTTTGACATCATTAAATTAATGTGGCCCTTACCTTGACATAAAACTCAAATTAATTCTGCTTCTAGTTATTACAGGAATTGAAAATCAGAATTAGGCTTTCTGTAGGGTCTTTGTTTTATGTCAGATAAAGGCTGCGATGAAAAATGTTATCATATTATGTTGGCTTCAGTGAACTTGAGATGTAATGTGTACTTTAGATCTATGAACTTCAAAGAGAATATTTACTTATCAGGCAGAAATACCGTAGCACATGAACTTCAATATGACACATAACACGTAATGTTTAATATATAGATTCTATAGTATTACTAAGCATCCCAGCTATACATCAAATAGCTCTACTGATCTGACCCTAAACCTTGTTTTTACATTTAGCAGTAATAATGAGGAAGGAGTTCTCTGCGTAATGAGTAACTTTACTTTTGATGCTTTTAATACACTTTTAGTGCTCATAATTCTCATTTTGAACTTTTTATTGAGCATCTTTATATTTCATGTATGCTTGCATTTTTTAAAGAATAAATTTATACTTTTTGTACACAAAATGACCGAACCATGAATTCATTTTGGAGGGAAGGGGGGAAAAACTTTACTTGAAATATCAATATTTTCTCAGAAAGTATAAATAATGATTTATGATTGATTTCAATTTTATACAAAAATAATACATTATGAGGAAAAAAAAATCATGCCCCGTCACACAAGTATGGGTGCCCTCTGATCAGATGGCAGATGATGTGTCTATAACAGTCACAAACCAACATAGTAATAACAAAGTAATGACCTAATATTGAACATGAGACTGGATCTTCAACACTTAAAACATTCAGGGTTTGGATGGTTCAAAGGGCATTTAGTTGCATAAAAACATGGGCTGCATATAAAACGTTTTCCTGCTAGATTGCAGCCCGATGTCATCCCTTCCCATCCTGATGCAACCAGCTCAACTAGCAGGTTGTGTTTGGTCGTACGAAATGGACACAGATTCCACATTCACACGTCTTTGTGAATCTGCTTCATAAACTTGGTGATGACGCTGAAAGCGGAGGGCGATGGGAGGACGATGACTGCAGGAGTGGCTGAACTGAACCCAAGGCAGCTCCCCCAGAAGTGACTGCGCCGCTCTTTAGCCACCTTGCAGCTATTGCCATATTCCTTCACTATTTGGGGTAAAAGAACCCAAATGACCTTCGACCTTGTGTGAACGACACACGCCCCTTTTTATCTAAACTCACCTTGATGGTACTAGAGTGGGAGCCTCTTCGCTGCTCTTCTCCCATTCATTTCTCAGCCTCAGTGGATTGCTGTATAAAGCTGCTGCCGTCATTGTCCTCTTTCATGCATCTTTCCTTCACAATATACCAGACTCTGTGGGGGTTTTCCTGAATGCTTGTCAATATTTTCATCTTGCCACAGCCGGGGGGGTCCTGCAGCCTTATTTGTTAGGAGGAATTGACAATATTTATCCTACTGTGCTATCTTGTCATAGTAGAGCTGTAAGTGGGGGGGGGGGGGAGTCAGAGTGAGTCCCATTCCTGAAATTCACCTGGACCTGTGTGCAAACAGCTTGAAGGGGAAGGGCCACATTTTAAGAGTGTGAGTCAGTCCATCCAAGGCAAACCCGGATTGTAGATACTGCAGGCTATCGTTTGAGACAAGGTGAAACATATAAGCTGCACCTACACGCATCTACAATCTTATTCTTTGGCATTTTTTCCACACACATCTGCTTTTGTGTTATTTTACAGGCAGCTCCAGTATACAATAATTATTTGTGACTCTGATAGTGCATATTTGTTGAGTTCTGTGCAGAATCCTGTTATACAAAGCATTGCATACCTCTATGGATGCGTTGCATAGTCCGTTCAAGATTGTCAAAGTCTTTTCAATCACAGTATACACATTGAACAACTCCACATGAAGAATCCCTCCAGAGACGGAGTGGATTAATCGCCTGCACTAATGCTAGCACGGAAAACTGAGTGTGAAAGAATAACATGGAAGACTCCTCTAAAGCCCATTAAGATCAATACAGGATTGCTGTGATTGTCATACAATTCTGCTCATGTGCAAGGCCGTTTGTTTCGCCTTTGAAAGTTGTCTCGGAACTTCAGCCTCCATTGAGTCTTTCAGCATCAGAAGCTTCAGTGTGTCTTCATGTCTCCTTAAATCACAGTATAATATACCTTCAGGTCCTCACAGTTTTTGGGTGCCTGGTTTTTTTGTTCCTTTGAAAAAGGGCATAAAAAAGTGAATACTGTGTTGACAAAGATTGTGTTAAAATCATACAGCCTTGTTGATCATTTGTGTGCGACCGACAGTCTCCTCGCTTTCAGGTGCAAGTTTCTCTTTTTTCCTTTTTCCATCCTTGTCCACGTTTCTCATCATTCACTGCCTGGCCCGCCATCGGCACTGCTCTGGCTTGTTGACTGACTCATCATCCAGCCACGCCGTTGCCGGTTATTAAGAGAAGTGTCATGGCTACCGCAGCGAGATGGTGGAAAAATGTGCTCCTGTTGCCGGGCAGCGAGGACGTCAGGTGGGCACTCTCACCAGGCTTGAAGTGGACACTGAAAGGAGGAGGAGAGGGAAGTCTGTGTTACATAAAACAATAAATACAATCTGTCCAGTAACACAGGTATATAATCTATAATTTACATACCGGTAATTACTAAAGAAGGAAGTCAATTACTGAGCTATGTGTTCCTCTTAAGTACAGTGGCACTTGCTGTTGTAAATATTTGTATACCTTTTTCTTTAATTCTCAGATATTTTATTTTAATAGAGTATTTTTGTACTGTAGGATTGCAAATTTGACATCGGCAAATGATATTAGTACTTCCAACCCTCCTGCACCTTCATGCAACACACCTGACCAAACACATTCCTCATCCCTCTTCGCCTGAAGCCTTCGTTCCATTGAAATGCTTGCTTTTTTTTTTGGATTGTTTGTAGAATTTATTTTTCTCCTCCCTCTTCTAGGGTGGAGGCAGGTGACCCCGGTGTGACCCTGCGGGCAGCAAACAGCTTCGCCTGATAAAGCTGACCCGCAGCGAAGACTTGAGCCATTAGACGTTGGGCCCTTAGCAAAGGTGAGTTTCAAACAGACCCAGGTATAAAGGAGGGTTCACGGCAAACAATGAGTGTTATAAAGCCTGAACATGTTGTTCATGTCATGGGAAGAAATTTGCCCCATCCAAATAAAGTCCTGATAAGGAAATACCTGGGACTGCCTGCTGGCTAATTGCTCTCTAAATAAAACGAGTCTGTGAAAATTCCACAAGGTGATGCTGCCGGTGGAAAATAACACAGCAACACATTTACTCAAGTGCTCGATTAAGAATAGTTTGGAGGTAGTTGTGCTTTGCTTGAGTACATATATGCAATTTTATTTATTATTTTTAGTGTATTACATTCACGGTATTGAAATTTAGCCTTACAATTGAATAAAAAAATTAAGACATGATTGTAAAGATTAGAAAAAAGACACATGAACATTTTGGGATTAATTGATTCGTCATTTGAAGGGAAATGAGTTGAGAAAAATAAATCACAGCTTTTCTGCTTTGCATTGGTGTAGCAGTTATTATTGGGGTCAGACTGTTGGCTGGATGAAAACAAACACGATGAAGCTGCTTTGAGCATTTTTCTCTGTTGCAGAAAATAAATTCTTGGGTTGCAACAAGTTCAAAGGAAGACAATTGTGTGTTCAGATACTGGCTGGTGACGTTCTTTGGCGTTTGCATGTTCTCCTTTCATTCATGTTCTCATTTCGTCCTGGCGATGTCTGACTACTGTTCCAAGATTAAGGATGGGTTAAATACAGGAGAAAAAAATGTCCCCACAGGGATCAATAAAAAATAACGTAACTTAAATAGTTAAACTTAAAGTACTTGTTATAGCCAAATAATTTAAAAAAAATAATAATCTATAACTTTGTACAAAAGTAATGTTTCTAAATCATCTCGTCTGACTCACTAGACGTGTCTGTTTCTGCCGACACCCGGCCTATCGTCCGTTTTTCCTTATTTTGTGTTGCTGTGTTCCAGACG
The DNA here is from genome assembly GCF_040956055.1 of Brachionichthys hirsutus. NCBI lineage: Eukaryota > Metazoa > Chordata > Actinopteri > Lophiiformes > Brachionichthyidae > Brachionichthys > Brachionichthys hirsutus. Next base: position 26,446 of record NW_027180532.1, on the reverse strand, counting down.
TTTCCAGGTGTTGCCGTTCGGGCGGTAGCGTGCAGCCAATAACAGAGAGCGGTTGGGATGAGAGTAAACATTCTAACGGGATTACATTCTGTTTCTGGCTCTTTCAAATGGAGCAGTAAGTCCTTAGCAGATTCAGGGTGATGCTACACATAAACGGGGTTTTGTGTAGTGGGTTGGATGAAGTTTGCACTTCCGCGATATTCACACCCGAAAATAACTTTTTATAGACGGAATACATGGAATAATGTAAGGCAAAAATCACTGTCAGAACACTGAGAAGGATTAAATGCAACTTCCAAGTGAAGATATTTAAATTTGTCAACAATACTATAGGTTGAACGCTATAAATTGTACCTTCTGGCTTTGGTTTTTGACTAAATTTTCCCCATGGTTCCCACATCTATCTTTATTTCTCATAGAGGTTTCCTCTGGTGCAGGAGGCACCATGCACATGCACTTCCATGACATCAAGTGATCAACCCAGCCTGTCAAGTGTCCTGCCTCACCGTGGGAAATTGAGCATGTGAAAGCACCAGGGACAACATTTCAGGCTAGAGCGATCACAGAGAGAAGGGAGAAGTAGGAAAGAGGAAGAGGTGTAATTACTCCAAAAAAAAAAAACACTCCACCCCCACCCGCTTAGCTATCTCATCTCCAGCTTCAGTGTAGCATGGAGGAAAGTAGCAGGACACAAGGCTTGAGAACTTTGATTAACAGCAAGGCTCATTTCCTGATCGCAGAGGTAACTCTCACCCGGGAGAGGAAAATGAAAGGAGGAAGCATTCATCAAGAGGTGTTCAGGGTGAGGAGACAGGCGATTGATCACGTGGATGTTTAAGAACAATTATGAGGAGTTCACTGTGCATGCATCTGCTGCTTCTATTAGATTTGAGGGGTGTGAAAGCATTCACACAATAGTAGAAGCTCCACACAAAAGCTCTGTCAAGTAAAAGAGCTTTATTTATATGGCATGTGTGCATTTAAAGTGCATGACTGAACTGATGAAATTGTATTTACCCAGGAGAGACCCCCGAGTTGCACCATCTTGTTTACAGGAGCATCCTAATGTGACAGGAATTCAACAAGTCAACACACAATCATAACACACACATCTCCCAGTCATATTGTAGTTCTGCTGTCAGTGTGTGCTTTGATTGTGTTGTTTTTTTCAATCAGAACATGGTGAGGGTGATATGTCTGTGTCAGTGGGTGACATGGATCTAGTTATAGAACTTTTCAGAAGAGATCTGATAACAAAACAGGACTATCTGTGGCACAAGTTAAGAAGTACTGCAAAAGAAATCCCCAATATACGGTTTATTCCCATGCAAATGTCTTGTGTTGATTACAGACGTTGACTTTTTCAATCTAAATCTGACAACAGCATGCACACAGAGGTGAGGACATGCACCTAACTGTGATGTCATGGGATGCAACGTGGGGATAAGACTCACCGTTTTGCTTGAAGACATGGAGCTGAGGGTGCTGATGCTGTTGGCGTCTGTGACCACCATGGCCGAGGGAAAACGTGACGGGTGAGAATATTGTGGGGGCTCCTGCTTGTGAGGATACACTGCAAAGAAAATTCAGACAGCGAGTCAGATTCCCTGCCTTGCAAAATGTTTTCTTCTACATAATCTACAAGGTTGAAGGCAGAGTTGAGTCTATATTTTCTCTACAAATTGCATTTCTATGTTCAAAGGAAGAAAAACCTAATGATCGAGCAAGCTGATTTTGGAAAGCCCACCGACCGGAGCCGAGTGTTACTCACTGTGTGAGTGTGTAACAGTAGCCATGAACGGCTGCTGGCTCATGTGGCTGGGGGGCTGCTGCATCAAGCTCTGCTGGTGGGGGCTGTGGAGTTGCTGGGAAAACTGCACCGGCTGCAGCGCTGCAAGGCTGCCCGGCATGCTGTTGATCACTGGTACCGTCTGAGACTGAGACGTGTTCAAACCTGGGGAGGGACGGCGAAACCTCAGTCAGACCACGTCAGGATGACTAAAGACTTGTCTTGGGATGGGAGGAGGAACTCACTCTGTGCTATGGCCATGACTCCAGACAGAGGCACGATGAGGTTCTGTGTCTGCTGATGGCTGTGATGCGAGCTGTGGATGTTGGTCAGCGTGCTGACTGGAGGGAGTCCTCCACCTGAACCTGAAATCTGGGACATCGGGAAAGAAGTCAATAAAAAACAACAGCAGGATTATATTGGTCACATTTTTAGAGCAGACTATTTCCTTGAAAGTTATGAGCGCTTGAATTTCTGCTATGCAAAATCCCATTGATATATTTTTCAGCAAAAAATAAATAAAAAAATGATGCTGCTAAACAAACGACAGATTCTGATGCAAGTCGACAATAAATGTTGACTTGCATTAGATTTTTTCTATACAACACAACAATCCACTCATACATGGCAAACAAGCAAATACTGACGAGAGAGAGGAGCTGGAAGCACAAATCATACAAGAAATGTCAGCATAGAGTCTTTCTGTAGGATTATTGAAAATATTTGTACCTGTATGTTAGTTTTTCAAATGATTTTTATTAAATCCAAGTCAACAAAACAACACCTGTGTGTACGGTGATGGTGTATTGATCTGGAACTGACGTAGTAGTACTCTGGCTGAGTAGTTGAGCACTACCAGCTGTTCACAGAGCACACATGGGCTGGTTGCACATGTTTGGCTCCCGTCAAACTGCACTACCTGCCCTCCCTGTGGCCATTTCAGATCATCTCCCACAATGCAGAAGTATTTAATCTGATACCGAAGTTTGCAAACAGTTTTGAACATGATCCTGAACAAGATGATCCGTAGACCTCCAATACAGGATTGTCTCAAGGCGCAAAACCTGGGGAAGGGTACAGAAATATTTCTGCTGCTTTGAGAACAGTAGCCTCCATCATCTGTAAATAGAAGAAGCTTGGAGCCACCAGGACTTTATAGAGCTAACCACCCATCTAGCCTGAGTGATAGAGGGAGAAGGGCCTTAATCAGGGAGGTGACCAAAATCACGATGGTCCCGCTACCAGAGGTCCATTCTGTGGATAGAAGAGCCTTCCAGAAGGACAGCCCTCTCTGCAGCACTCCACCAATCAGTCCTATACAGTAGAGGGGACACTCCTGAGAAACATCTAGGTGGCAGTCTACCTAAGGTTTTCCAAAAAGCACCTGAAGGACTCTGAGACCATGAGAAAAAAAGATTCTCTGGTCTGATGAGATGAAGATTGAACTTTTTGCAGTGAATGCCAGGCGTTGGCTCACCGCTCATCGCCTGGCCGGTGCCATCCCTCCAGTGGAGCCTGGTGGTGGCAGCATCAGGCTGTGGGAATGTTTATCAGGGGCAGGAACTGGGAGACCTCAGACTGGGGGTAACACGCTCATCTTTCAGCAGGACAATGACCAAAAGCACACAGTCAAAGATATTACAGGGACTTCAGGACAATTCTGTGAATATCCTGGAGTGGCCCAGCCAGAGCCCAGACTTGAATCCAATCTCTGGAGAGATCTGAAAATGGCTGTTCTGAGAAGAGGAAAGGGCGAAAGCCCAAAGAAAGGTGATTCCAGGCGTTGTGGCATCATAGTCAAAAAGAACTGAGGCTGTAAGTGCTGTCAAAGGTGCATCAACACAGTGTTGAGCAGAGGCTGTGAATACTTGTGTACATGCGATGTCTTAGATTTTTATTAATACATTTGCAGGTTGCCATTTTGGGGCGTTGTGCACAGAATTTTGTGGCGAAAAAAAAAAGATTCTTCCATTTTGGAATGAGGCTGTAACAAAACTAAATGTGCGAAACGTGACGCTCTGTGAATATTTTCCGGATGCAATGTAAGTGGTTCAATCGTTTGTGTTTATGGAGGCTTAAATTATTGTTTGTCCTAAACAAAATATTTTTGGCAGTAAATCACGCATCATATATCAAAAGTATCGCTGCACCTCTACTCGGACGCTGTGAGACCATGCGCAGCTTTCCTTGTCACTGATCAAATATTGGACTAGGGCAGAAGGGAGAAACTCTGAACCAGAAAAAAAACAACACTTGGCCCACAACCAAATGTTGGCGTCATTTCTCTGGCAGAACAAGCGGCGCTCCGCCTATGGGTCTTCTCTGGGAGGCATTTAATCAATAAGAACTGAATGTTTCTTTGTCAGGTTTATTGGCTGAGCAATGAATATCCCTGGCGCACTCTGGCGAAGGCTGCTGCGCTACGCCAGCCATGGCCTGCCACCTCGGCTCCACCTTTCAAACAGAGCAGCACACAATATCCTAATTGTGGCCTCTTGCCAGTGGGTCTATCCAAGAGGAGCTTCAGGAACCTGCTTTGTTCGTTTATGCTAAGCACCGACCAGGTCTTATCTAATCTGAGGCCACGAGGGACCAGGTGTGTTCGCTCACCATCTTGGCGTCAGGTGACAGCAGGCTGTGGCTGTGGTCCAGTCCTCCCGGAGACACCTGCTGGAGCACCGAATGGCTGGACGGCATTGAGTTGCTGCTGTGGTGGCTGATGGTCGTGGAGGAGGTGACCTCACCGGGGCCTTGGCTGTAACGCACTGACACAGAGAGATGGCAGTTAGTTTGACTTGTTGGGCTCACAGCTCCTGTGGCTCTACTGGTTTTATGGGTTAGCGAGATAAAGCATCCACCTCATTCTACGCTGAGCACCGCCGCTGTTTCCCCAACCGACCACCTGTTCTTTGACTCTCAGGCAGTGGAGAACAGTGCAAACAAACACACTGACCCGTTTGCTATCTGCTCAGCCAAGGCCATGAACTGTGTGCATGCACTGCAAAAAACTCCCATCAGAATCTAGAACGAGCTCACAAACACCGCTGACACTGTCCACAATGACGTTCGCACGATGTTTGGATACGACATTGTCCTGTTAGTAATACTGATAAAGGTATAAGAAGCATTTTTCAACTCCAGGTAGCTGAGAGTAACCGGTTGATCGTTCAATACACAGTAATTCTGACCTGTGCTTCTCAACAAATGGGTCAAACTCCCTCCAGAAGGGCAAACAATACATTTAGGAGAGAGATTTACTGATATAACAGGACAAAAGAGAGAAAAAATTAATTATTTGATGAATCTATTTTATTTCTATTGTTTGTTAAATTGTGTCTGTTTGTGCCTCCGTAAAGCTATATTAAGAAATATTGAAAGTAACCACAAGCCAGCAAGATTCTATTCTATTCCATTCCCTCACCTCAATCATTTTAATATCTAGGTTAATTTCATTTATTTATGTTTTATTGCTTTGGTATTTTGCATGATAGTCACTGTGTTGTATGCATATAGGAAAGTGTTCATATGAAGGTCATTTGGTTTAAACAAAAAATAATGAAATGAAAACTAACTATTTAACTATAACTATTATTTCTTCGGACTAAAAGTAAAGTGCAGCACTTGAGAAACTGAGTAGTTACTTTTCTTTAGAGCAAAGTTGCACATTTTCATAATAAAGTTTCATCTTTATTGTAGCATCATCACTTTATCCTGTGTCTAGACTGATTGACCCTAATTAGGAGCTCAAAAGACATTCTGTTCTCCCCCAGGACCAACATTCGCATTTACTGCCCCCCCCCCCCCCCCCCACCCCACACACATACACACACACACCATTGAGTAACTATTACACAATTGCTAACAATGTCCAACACATTCTTGTCGTGTGGTCTCAGCCTCATACAGACAGTGCGAGCGCCCCCCCCGCCCCCCACCTCAGGGGCAGTGTAGAGACAGACGCTGTTTGCACTCAGATCTCCCCTCTTTGCCAAACCCTCCGTCCCTGACCCAGGCGTGTCAGTCAGACATGACAGGATGCAATGATATATACACAGCTACTCTGAGATAAAAGAGGCGGAGGTACTGACACTAAATGTGACCAATGAGGGGGGGCATTGATTTCTTGTCAGGGGTGGAAACTGGACCAGGATGTGTGTGCAGATCAGAAAGTTTCCCCCGAGACATCGGGGGGGAAATCTTTATGTTTGATAGAAAATTCCTACAGAATTGTCTTTATTTGTAACGACTAACTCTAATTATTAGCACATCTGCACAGTATCACAGTGATGGTGCATTTTGGCTGAAAACATGGCAAATTAAGACAAAATGTGTCCTGAAAAAGAATGTGAATTGAATATTTCTATTTGAAAACCCTGCATTAACATCATAACAAATAAATGACCCTGATAAAACTAATAAAACACACATATCAATGCCACAGTACTGATTAAAATGTCATTGACTAATAATATTTTTCAGTGTTACTTGTTTTCAAGAGAGAAAGAAAGCTTTGATTTGATCCTGCTCTGAAGCCAAAATTTTATAATGCCAAAATCCGCTGTTTAAACTATTTAAATTTCTATCACAGGTCTATTTCCTTTTGCCTAATGAGATTTTGATAAAGTGTTGTCGTTGTTGTTGCTGTTCCCGCCTACTTAAAATATTCACGTTAAGTTAAAATAATAAGTCTTCAGACTCCTACTTAAAATGCAGCTGCTGCAACGTCTGAGGCAAAGGCACGGAACCATAGCTCATTCTCTTAAGTACCTGTCCTCCATTTTATTCAAACCGCAGACTTCATATTGTCTGCTGCAGCATAGTAGCAACCTGACAACAGTTCAGCCTGCCTTGTAAACACTGCCGCAGAACAATAAAAGAGTCCATTGGACTCATGACCCCCATAGAAGAGGGCTCATAAAAAGGCAGTTATCTCAGTGCTGGCTGACCTCTCCGAGTGTCAGCGAGAGAAAAGGATGCTATTCAGAACAGTTTTGTTTCTTTGGGTCTGGCAATAATTCTAACTGCAGGGATCGTCGGCATAAGAAAGATTTCCACAATCTAAAAAAAAAAAATGGTTTGCCTGCTATTGTAGAATAATTAGATATTCTAGAGACAACCTTAAACTCAAAAACGACATCATGTGCAAAGATAATTGTATTACAATACACTGTAAAAAGTGTCCTGTAAGATGAGAGAGCTGGGGGAGGGCGAGAACTTCAGAAGGGGAGTGGTAGTAAGGATCTTCAGCTGGTTTTAAAGGCTCTAGCTCCCTGTGTGACACATGTAATATCAAAGCCTGCCTCCCCAACCCCAGGCAGCGCTCATTGTGGTGGCCCTGCATATGACAGACCTCCTGGGTCTCTGCAGGACGTATCCAGGCTACTCTTTGTGACTCTGAGAGACACAGAACAGTGGAAAGTGCAGAGCTAGGCCAGCTTTTCTATGTGAGTGCCTTTTTTTAGCTAGCCTGAGGTGAAGGAAAGAAATGCAATCCACCAATAACCCCCCCCCCCCACACACACACACACACACACACACACTGTATCTGATCTGGAACTTCTGAGTCTGCTATTTTTGCAACTTGCAGAACAAAGCAGCTCAGCCTACACAGAAATCGACTCAGTTATTTAGGGACCTCAGCAGTCAAATTAACTGTGGAGCGTCTTTTATTTCTCCACACACAGCATCTTTTGGTTTCAATAAAGTTCGGGCACTGCGAAAACGATAAAAAAATATTGTAATATATGCTTCATTTAATGTGAACAAAGTATTGAGATTGGGGCAATAAAAAAGAAGGTGTGGGGGAACTCCAAAACACCTGTTTAGAAAACTACACAGGTAGAATACAAACGCTGCATTCTCTTTTAACTTTTGTCTCAAGCTCATCAAACAAAAATACAAACATCTGTAATGCCAGACTGTCATGGTGTTCATGGGCAACACCCATGAATAAAAAGAAAACAATCACTCTTAACTTTTCATTTGCCTGACAAATACAATAGCTGCATAAACTCTTGTTATCCACATTTTATTTATGTTTTGAGTTTATATTTGATGATTAAAATTATTTAATCCATATATGCTGCATGTTCTACCTTATTAATATTATGGAATATGTTAATTTTTATGTGAAATGTTTTCAGCAATGTAGAAACATTTTGATAAAAAAAAATTGAATATAACAAAATGGTATATAGTAATAAATAAACAAACAAACAAACAAACACTTAAGTAAAAGTTTACTCAATTACAATTATCTCAATATATATATATATTAAATAGTACTGTTATTTATTTTCTTTCATTTTCTTTCTTTTCTAACATTTTTATGATATCTATTTATGATATTAACTAACTTGATAGCTGAAATCATTGTTTGAATTCAAAATGTGCCAAATGCAATGGCTGACGATTTGGGGGGATGAACAACAGGTAAATATTGCACAGGAAAACACAGGTGCGTGTTCACATACGCCAGCTAACACTTTGGTCATTCTCATTTCTGAACGCAAAGGGGCCATGCCCAAAACTGCGCGTCACACCGTTTGACGGTTTACCCGGTTGTAACCAACTGGTCAACGGACTGAAACAAAATCAATAAAAACTCCCAAAGTAAGAGGAGTTTCTTTAATCTGACCAGGCAGTGACCTCTCTTGATGACCAAAGGTGTGGCAGCGATTTAAGGAGGGGGTTTGACTGGCTTTCTCTGTGAGCAAAGAGGAGGTCATCAGTCCTGTCTGGCCAGAAAAGAGCCAATACCTCCGTGGACAGCTCCTGCTGCTTCAAGTCTGCACCCAGCCTCAGCATCTCCACTGCTGCCCATAAATGTGATGCGGGGGGGGGGGGGGGGGGCTTTAAAATCCATCCTTCTCAAGGCCCAGCGGAGATAAATGAACCTAGGTTACAGTCACTGCAGTCTTCTAATACACCGCAGACAATGGGACCTCCTACCAAGGAGAGTAGGAGTCAGAGGAGCTCCTTATCAAAGGCCTGGGAGATGTAGCAGCAAAGGATTTTAATTGTCCATTAAGCATGCATAATGCAGGCCATGCCCTAGCAACGCAATGAGACACCCTGCTGGGATATTATTGTCAGGCCAGAGGCTGACACTGAAAAACAGCTGATGTTGTCAGAAGGATGCCAGCAGGACACCTTGTAAGCAGCCAGCTAAGGTTTTTTTTTTTTCCGGTTTTTTTTTAACCTGCCAAACCCCGACCCTTCCACCAACCTTTGCAACCTGAGGTCAATGCCTGGTCGGGTGTTCTGAGTAACAACAAAAAAAGAAATCCTCAAGCAAACAGGCAATCCACAAGTGAGACCAGTTTATCCAAAGCTAAAGGAGCAAGCCAAGGCAAACAGTTTGTTTCCCCCTTCAAAGTGTGCCTCGCGTTCGAACACGAGGGGACAACAATAGGCTCTGAGTAAGTCCCTCAAATCACTTTATGGAGGGTGAGTGATGGCACGGAGGATAATGGTCCGCGAGGCCTATCAGCTTTGTTTTTACGTCCTATACACCAGGTAGACTCTGTCAATACTAATTACTTCAAATGCAAACATCAGGTCGGGGTGAAACACGGAGAGCAATAACGTTCTGCATTTCCTTGTTGTGGCAACTCCTCTGAGCAGAGTCATTAGCAACCTGCATGGGAGGAGGAAACGTGGAAATGACGGCGTTATGGCTCGGTAATCTGGTCGAGTCTGCCCCCCCCCCACCCCCTCCCTGACCCTGGCCCGACCCTGGCCTGTCACAGGATTGCTGCCCTTTGTGTCATGCTTCTCCGTGCTGACTTTGGAGTGGAGATTGCAGGTACAATGTGGATTGTTCTCGGTGTGTTTTCAAAGATCGGAATAACAATGGCATTTGCTCAGCTCACTCACTCACGCTCATTTATCACTCATCCCCTCTTTCGCTGCCGCTCTGATCACATCAGCCATGTTTCTGACCATTTCTGACAGCATTATAACACCAATTGAGAAAATTGGTGTTATACACTTTTTGCTCTATTATGTCTAATTTAAGAGTAAACACTTTGTATTTTCCCTCTAGATTGATTTTGTGCTCAGATGTGTTTCATGTATTTTTTTTTAACAACAGGGATGAATCTGCACACATTCAGAATATCAGAAATGCTGTTTGAAGCTTTTCGTGGCTCAAGACAAAGCAGTCAGGAAACTGACCTGATGTCACACGAGTCAACGGCACTCAGAGACTCCAAGTTTGAAAATGTTCATCTGCATTCGCTGTGATGACAGCCAAATGCAAAATGCATTGTGGGTAATGCATGCGTGACGTTTTTATAATTCATAAAGATATGAGGACAAAAAAAGATGACTGCTCTACTGTAGTTGTAATTAGACTTGTAATGGACATTCTGTGTGCTTTTCATGTCTTACTGGGAGGAGAAGCGCTGTTCTGGTGATGATGTGGCGACAGCAGAGGGTTGATGCTGTGAGGCTGAGTTGTAATGGCATCCATGGCCAACTTCTGCCTGAAGGCTTCCTCTTTCCGCCGGTTGGCAAACCAGTTATAGACTCTCACCTCGGTGACGAGATTAGAGCCGAGGCCCTGAGCTTTGGAGGGGGAGACGCCTCTCTGAAGACACTCGGCTCTGCGGAGACGCAGGTGAAAAATCCGCGTTGATATTTTATGCGTTGCGTTTCCCTACAGAGCTGCAGCACCGTGTCATCGTTTTGTACCTGTTGCATTCTTCGACCAGCGTCTCCCGCTCCTCCTTGCTGGGGTTTTTCTGCCGCTCGTAGGCCTGATAGAGGATTTGCTGGGATGCAGGCCCCCATTTGAAACGATTCCGCCTCATTTTCTTGTTCGACGGTTCGCTGCCGATCTCATCGCCTGGCTGGCCCTGACCAGACGGGTTGAACTCTGGGAAAAAAAACGCCGGATCCTGATTGCCTTTGTCTGTCATGTTGTTGTCGGAACCGTGAGGTGCTTGGTTGAACTCTGAAAAGAAAAGTTGCACTCAATAAAATATTTGATGGGAGGGAAGCAAATTGCCATATGATTAAAAACTACAATAAAAAATGTTTTAACCGCCTTTTAATGCTTTATGGCAACATCAGGAGGACCTAACACAAGCCCACTGGTGTCAGTGCAGGAATATGTCATCCAGGGTGATGAGGAACTGTACAATGCAATATCCGAACACGTTTGAAACCCAAACCAAAAACGCTGTGCTGTGGCCAACTGCTCTTTACATGCTGGGGCCAGGCTGTGAGAAACTCAAATATTAACTCACGTCTGAGAATTTCCCGCTGTTTCCTGCCATACCAGGTGTAGAGGGCCGCTCGCTTCTGTGTTTTCATGGGCGTGCCCTTGTTGAGGTGCTGGGAGAGGTGAGACTGGTTCAGCCCAGTGACGTCCACCACCTCCCGTTGGGGGATGTTGTGCTGCTGCATGTAACCTTTGATCATGCGGGCAGCTCGCCATGGATCCTCTCTGCGTTCCGATAAAACACAACAATGTCACCACTAAAAGAAGACTTCAAAGTTCAAAGTAGATATTCAAATATTGTAAAAGGATAAATTCTTCATGCAGGGGGAAACTTTTTTTTTTTAATATTTAGGACATTTAAAGGAAAAAATCTGTGTGTTTATTTTAAATATTTTAAATATTCTATTGAGACTCATGAAAGTCCTTTCATTTGGCCTGGCGGGTTTGAGGCAGCAAGTTTAAATGGGCTGTACTGTTAAAAAAAAAAAAAAAAAAACATCTCACAGAAGACCTGTTTGCATTGTTCAATAGGCTGTAAATATTTTTCAAAGGTTAGTTCAAGTCGCGGCAAGAAACTGGGAACTAAAATTTGGCTCCGAGCACATGATTTGATTGGAAACATATTAGATTTATATAAATTTGAACTAAATTTGTGTAATAAAAAATTAGAAGCGTCATAAAACTTCAAATAAATTGAAATTTGCCAAATAAAAAATAAAAACAACTTTCTTTTAATCAGTCAATATAAAATATAAATGTGGGTACAATCAAACGAAATCTCTTTCTTAAAAGTTTCTTTTTAAAGCGTCATACTGAGAGGATAATGTGAAACATGAGGTCAGAATTATGTACACTATATTTATTTATTTGTACACTATAAACAAACAAACAAACTAATACGTAAATAATTTACTTATAATATATCTTAAATTATGTTTAGCTGTTGTCTATCTGTATTTACTTTTAAAACAGATTATTAAATTAAAACGCGCAAAATCCTACCTGTCAAATTAGACGTTCACATCGCGCGTCCTGCGCCAGAACGAAAGTGTGATAAAAACATTCCGGTAATCGGATGTAAAGTGAAGCCTTACAGTCCGACTACAACAGTCCAGACAGCGACATCGGTAATTATAGCAAATCTACACACGACTGTTTGTTTTGGAGAATGTGGAGGCCTGCATAAGTCTGCGGGTTAAGTGGGAGATGTTAGTTTATAACTTTTGACAATGAATAACCAGATCTCCATTCACTCTAATCACACGCCACTGTGTATCTTTCAGTTGATGATTTATAGAATTAAATTAATAATAACTTAACTACACGTGGGTTAGTTTTGATTTTCTTCCGGTCTCGTAAAAGCTTCAGGTGTCAGGAAAAAGTGGAAAAAATGGAAATAATTCGAGATAAATTAATTAGAGACACGGTGACAAATTAAGATTATTATTGTATGCATGGTGAGTTTAACGACACACGAAAAATAGACAATTTGGTCTATAATAATAATAATAATAATAATAATAATAATAATAATAATAATAATAATAGTTATTATTTTTGCTGTTGTTGTTGTTGGGAGCTTTCACTTTGTGCTCGTGATGCCGTATTTTTTATCGCTGAGAGGTGGAGTAGCCGATAGTTAATAATAAATAGATCTAAGTTCAGTTGTTAGTTTGCAAAGGTAAAGAAAAAAATACTAATCCATCTGGATAATTAGTAACCAGTCGTGGCGGGTTATTTTAAAATTGTAAACAAAGAAGGAAAATAAAGCTTCACATTTTAAATGTCCATTTTTAGGCCTATTGCTTTCTTTTCTTTCTATTTTTTAATTTTGAAGCCAAGCAAGCAAAAAAAAAAAAAAAAGCAGGATTATTGTAGTAAATTATATGAGAGTCGAGATTACGCCTTTTAGCCTTTTACTTAAAGCTCAAGTTTAAACTTTGAACGCGTGGATTTCAGAACACTTACGCCAGCATGCGATCGACCTCCGCCCGCTGCTCCGCCGCCTCCTCCGTGTTGAGCGACTGGAGCTCCTTCAGTATCGGCGGCGTGTCGTAGTCGTCCCCGTCCTCGGAGCCCTCGTCCCCGGACAGCTTGCCCTTGCCGTGGCCGTTGGTGAGCGTGTGGAAGACGGGCTTGGAGTCGGCGTCCCCTCCGCTCATCTGGCCGCTCTGGGGGGGCGCGGGCGCGGGCGACATGGGCAGGCTCTCCAGCTTCACCCCGAAGCTCTGCGCGCCGGGGTCCATGTCGTCCAGGGCCTGGATCAGGACATCTTTGGTAACTCCCGAGTCCAACAAGGCGCTGAGGAGCTCTTGCTGCAAGGATGTCAGCTTGGATACCATTTTAGAGAACATCAAAAGCACAACATAAAGCCTGCTCGGTGCGCGCTGCAGTCACTGGTGCAGGGGAAACGGTAAAAAGTAAATATATATATATATATATATAAAAAATAAAGCTCCCGTCGTCCTCTCCGGTTCGGTGTTGGTGGGTTTTACAGCTGGTGACACCTGCTCCGGGAAGCTGCTTCACTTCCCTGCTGAAGGGGAGGATGGAGCAACTTTGCCATGATGCTTTCTGCGCGCAGGGGGATATAAAACATGATAATGAGTGGGCCGGCTGATGGGAGCCTTATGTAAATCCAGAATAAGGGCCTCTCTGTGTTGACACTGCTGCACGGCTGCTTTTATTGGCTCCGCTTATCACCAAAACTTTCGTGGACCTTGGACTCCTGCATGAGCCATAAAGAGTTTTTAAGAAAGGCGAGCTGCACACATCGCTGGATTAAATTCTCTCTACGCATTCTCTTTGATACCTTGTAGAAGCAGTGTGCAGTAATGTACGTGTATATAAAGTATATGTACACAGCTTAATTATACTTAACAACACCTCCATCCTCTTAATAAGGGGTTGTTTCATGCCCAAAATTAATTCAGATGTTTCCGTTAATGAATGGAGGCTAAATGGTCTCATTGGTTTGATTCACACCAAAGAGGCAATGATGTTTATGTATTTAAAAATGTATGCAGTCAAAAATAAATGCTTTAATTCGGTTTTGATTGGTGTCATTTTCTCTGATAAAGCAGCCAATAGACTAATAATAATCCAGAAAGCCAGTCTGGCCCCTACTGACCATAGTTATACTAATATATTTTAAAGCAGTATTGATAACCTTGAAAATAATGTGTCTTGAAAAACTGTCCATTGAATATAATGCGTCTCTGCAAATGATGTTTGATATTAATGAAAGCCTCAGTTTGATCTTAGAGTAGAATATCATTTTGAAACATTTTATTATCAATGTTAGAGCAGAATTATTGTAGGATCGCGTCCGGCATTCATTCCCTAATCGTTCTCTTCATGAAAGATTTAATTTGACTGAAATCTTTTTTAAATTCATGGAGGTGTGAGCTGCGCCTGCCAAAGACGATGGATGAACCCAAGATGTTCAGCGTGACAGCTCAAGCAAACTCATTTAAATTTTAGTTTGAACATTTCACAGAATATATTTTGTTTGCGAACACTAGCTGAGATTTGAAGGAGGCTATTTGTGATGAACTTGGAATATTTGGGATAAATAAGGAATCTAAAAAGTTAGACAGGCTGCTGATCCTTTTCATGATGAGCCGGACCTTTGCCTGTTAATTTTTATAGTCACGTCCTTTTCTTGGTTTTACACGAGAATGTTTAGATCAGTGGAGAAATCTAAACTTTAAAAACAATGTGACTTCAAAAGTCCCTCTGGAGAGAGCGAGAGAGAGAGAGAGAGAGAAATAGGTCCTTTCACTCATTCTCAGTTTTTTCTCTGCAGCATGTAAAAATAGTTTTGTGATGAAAAATGAACTATTGCTATTGCTAAACTTTTTTCCGTTTACACATGAAAATCCCTTCTTCTTAGAGACACATCAGTGGTGTAATATCTGTGCTGTTTTGCACATATTCTGGTTGCCATGTTTCATCATGATGAAGGAAACAGTTGAGCTCAGAAAGGTTTGGGGGTTTATAACTGATCCGGAACCAGAAGGTGTAAGATCTGTTTATCTCATAGAGCATTATAAAAACCTTTCTTTGCCATAAGGTGTAAGAAAGAGGTTATGTTTTTAATGTTTTTGTCTGTCTGTTTGTCAGCAGGATTACGGAAAAATGCTGGATGGCTCTTGATGAAGAAAAAAATCTGAAGATGGTTCTTGGTCTAATTTAGATTACATTACATTTTGGGAGCATTCCAGGTCCCCTTCTACAAAACAAATCTTCTCATAAAATAAAATAAAAATCACGTCTTGTAAAAGATGCATTAAATTTACTCACCAAAAATGACAGTCATAAAGGGGTTCGATTTGCACTGTCATGCAAAATGTCTTCTGGGTCTGATCCAGGAAAAAATATTAAATTTGAACATTTAAAACCCCATTTACAGATTTTTAAAATCAGTTATAAATACAACTCTGATTCACTTTTACTTTTAATGGTTGCTGTATAAAGATACCAAGAACAATTCAGAACCTTTTGATGATGATCCAGATCACCATGTGCATGGTGTAAAATCCTTGGAGGGGAATGAGCTGCTTGGCGGAGGTCTGCGCTCTCCTTGAATCATTTTGGACTCCAGGCCCACAGAAGCCACATAGTTTTTGTGAATAGGTATGATGGTTTACAACAAACCAATTATTTCTTAGACATATAAACTTTAAGTGTAGTATCACTTTGGCTGATCATTACTAATATGCAGGATTGCTGTATACATTTGTTACGGTTGCAGTTTCTTTGTGTTCCTTTATAGAAAGAGCTACAATTCTGATGTACCTTTTCTAAATATAATTAATAACGCAAGAGGAAATGAAAAGCACCCGAAGGTTTAGGGAGGTCGTTAATAACCTGCTGCTGAGTTCTGGAGACACGTTTAAGGCCTCTGTAGGAATTCTGCTGATTTCACTAGCTGTGTTTTATTAAAGGCACATTTTGTTTGATTGGAACACAAAACAAAAACCCGATAGGTGTTGCTATTGAAAGCCTCACTGGTGCTGAGGTTGTCTTTACACTCACCGCTCTGCTCTGTTATCTCTGGCTACCATAACGTTGCCCTGAGGTACACCCGAGCTGCCCCTCGCTCTGGTGTCAAGCAGCATCTCCTGTGTTATGGGTGAAGTTAATAACCCAGTGGAAACGGATGAATTACAGTCCGACTGCAGCCCCATCGTCTGATGTCTGGAATGCCACTTTTGGGGAGCCATTTCACCCAACGGCAAAAAGGGCTCATTTAAACGATAGAGTTCAGTTTGAAACCGAAGGGATGGTAAATTAGAAAAATATATATAAAATGTATGCAACAGAGGGTTTATTTCCCCAAAAAAGTCATGAAGCAATGATAAGCAAAGATGGCAACAGACTCTGATTCAAAAGTATAGTGCCAAGATTATTTTTTTAAACTCAAAGGAGTTTTTATAAATTTATAAATGTATAAATTTTTTATAAATTCAGTACAACAATCCTCTTGGAAACCCTCCTGCCACCTCTGTGCGACAACACTTCAGCAAACATGTCTGTTGCTCTTTCACATGCCTCCAGTTGAATCCATGAACCATTAACGACAAATAATAACAAGCAGCAAAAACAGCTCATCCAGTACACAGACCATCACCTCTTGTGAAAGCAGCGTGTGCACTGGAGCGCAGCGAGAAACATGCACTGCCCATTATGCTTTCATGTTGAGCAACCGGGGACGGGGACCATCCGGGGACGGGGCCCATCCGGGGACGGGGACCATCCGGGGACGGGGCCCATCCGGGGACGGGGCCCATCCGGGGACGGGGACCATCTGGGGGACGGGGACGGTCTGCTGGTTCTTGTCTGTTCCCGGGTGTCCTCTTCCAGGCATGTCAGTCCTGCAGACGCAAAGACGAAGGATAAGATGACGTTGTGTGTTTTTATCATTGTCATTAAATGGAGAATCCAAACTGAAAAAAAAAGCATTGTCTTGTCTTGTCGTTTATGAACACCGTAGTTTTGTCGACATTTAAACAACAACTTTTGGATAAATGTTTTTGGATTATGTGAACTAATTTAAGCAGGAGGAATCAGCCAGATTGAGTCCAAACCAAAGATCAACTCACTTTGGGTTCATGCCCTCAGCTTTGGAACCGTGCATTTAGTACACAAGGAGGTGTCTTTGTTATTGTATTTCAGTTTCCAGACGTGTGTCTTGGAGTAATGATAACCTATGTTGCTATTTTTTTTCTTAGTTGGACTTGTGCTTTCTTAATATGCACATTTATTTGTCTTTTCCATTAATCTGCAGCTCTCCCAATCATTTAGTTGTTCTGAAGCTTTGAACTGAAACACATGCACAGATGAAGATTGTCAAAGAAAGACAAAAATACTACATCTTATATTGGGTATTTTCTTTTATTCAACTTCACTGCATGTTTATGAAGTCAAAACATGAAGTTACATCTGTTTAATAGTAAACCTATTTCATTTTAGTGGTTAGTTATCACAGTTGCTGCCGCTTATATCTAATCCATTGGTCCGAATGGTCGCTTTGCCGCCTGGATCCAGCCAGTGTATACCTGTTTTATACCTGTGATTGAGGCTTTCAACACACGCACTGAGTTACCTCAATGCATACTTGGCTGCTTTCAGCGTCTTCACTCACCTCCCTTGATCTCGTGCTCCTCGCCCCCACATCCTGGCCTGTGCATGCAGCGGAACATTTGGAAAGTGACGAATGAAAAGGGCAAGGCCTGCATGGCGTATGCGTGCGGTTCAGGAACCAGCAGCCGTGTACCGTTCCACCGGCTGAGCTGGACCTTAACCTCAGCCTTAACCCCCCCCCTCCCAACTGCACATCTCCCAGCATCAGAAAGCGGAGATGAGTGTTTGCTGTCAAATCCTGCTGCTATTTGCATCTGAGATGAGGAAGGAGTTGAAAGATTCTTCCTCAATGCGTTACATAGTTCTAAACTTTAGATATACGACGACATAAGTTTTATTTGCTTTATGTCACAAATTAGAAGATTTTGAAAAGCTTAGTCTTGCCTCAAGGTTAGCAATATCTGCATAACTAGCAACTGTAAAGTACTATAGTGTAATAATCAGGTTATAACCATTTGTTTTATCAGTTTTATCACCAAAGGGTAACAATGGCATGTATACAAATCATTGTGATTTCCTTTCCTTTCCTTTCCCAGTTTTGCCAGGTCACGCCCAGCTGCTCTGTGATTACCTGGCCTGTAAATGACAGCGTTGTGATCTTAACATACAACATATCTCACCAAATAAGTTTTGATTTTACCCTGAACCTATTTTCTTAGTTGGACTTGTGCTTGAAAAATATTTTTAAAACAAAATACAGAAATACCGCACAAAAATAACATCAGATTGACTTCAAATAGAACAATCTGGCATGTATAATCCACTCCTGTCGATTAACCTCAATCCACTCTGGACTTTGTCTCTCTCTTTATGCTGCCTCACCTGATTTCTCATATTATGCTGTGTGGAAGAAAGCTTTCTTAAAAGTGAGCGTCATCTTCCCCAGCATTCAACAAGAACACATATTATTTATATATATATATATATATAAAGCAGGAGCCTTCAACAGCCTGTAACACATTGTTACCCTTGGAAAGAGCCAGACTAGCTGTTGCTAAGCTAACAGGAAAGATGTCTTGTGCAAATCAATCAGGACATGTCTGCAAGGAATACGCTCTCGTGTACCTGTATGGTAAATGGTAAATAAAAGAGAGCCCCCCTTCCCTCCCCCCCCACTCCGCCCAAAAGCACATGCACACAAACACACACAGACCCTCATTAATCATGCAAATGGTTTGTGTATTTTATGATAATAATCGCTCATCGGATTACCTCTTCTAAATCTATCAGTGATCAGACTTTTCCACACGTCCTTTGATTGTGTCAGAGCTTCTCCCTCATTGGATGGAGCCGAAGCTTTGATCACTATCAGCCCAATAATCAATACACCCATTAATCACTGTAGGATGGCTGAATTGTGGCCCACGGGCAAAATGAGCAGGACTCTGAAGAGAACATTTCTGCTTGCATCACACTGATACGAGTCAGCATGAGGAAGAGGAAAGTGATGGAAGGCGCTGGCATCCCTCCGCTCCTCCCAAATCATAAACATGACCTGGTCGTGATCCTGTGCTGGAGAGCTGGGATGGCCTGTGGCAGCAAGTCTGCAGCGTTGGTGGTGTGTGTCACAGACACAGTGTTGGCTCTGTCAACACGGTCTGCAGCAGAGGGTGTGTGTGTCGGTGTGTGTGTGTGTGTGTGTGTGTGTGTGACAAAGTGTTTCTGTTGGTTTGAATCAAGCCAAAGACTTTAAAGTCTCTCGGCCGTGTTTGCTTTTCATGCACAAGGTGTATGTGCCGCCAGAGATTGAGCTTTTCCTCCTCTTTCCTTTTGTTAATTCACGTCAGATCAGAGCAGCTTTGAGGTTTGGCTCTTCGTCAAGTCACAGCAAATTGATTTCTGCCCCAGCATTGTTTGATTAAGCCTTTACTTCTCTCTTAAGTGGTATTATTATTTTATTTTATTTTATTTTGCGCTGACAAAGCAGCTGATAAGAAACACCAAACAGGCATAACACAGATTTGGGATTTTCCATCCTATCAAGTTTACAACAACTCAGACACGAGAGCGAGTACTGTGATGTAGTATTTTGTTTGTCAGGGCAGCATGACCCCTTGCCTCATGTACTCATGTACGCCAACAGGACGATACGTCCACACTTCTACTGCAGCTGGAGCTCAAGTCTTCTTCTTGCATTCACTCCAGTGCTGTGATTTAAAGCCTTTACAACTCCCTTTATCTGAACAGACAGGGGGGAGATATTTGATGGCAAAGGTCATGAACCCTCTGCAGTTCACTTCAGAACATGTAGGAACATCAATACCCATGGATTCATCATGTCTGTTTTGCTTTTTCAAGACACAGACTGAAAACCAGGGTTCAGTTTGTATTTGGATTCATTTCTGGCTACAGAAGCAACAAGCGCTGCCAGACTAGAGGAGCAAACGTAGACCAGTCAGAGCACAGGATGAAAATCACGTCTCATTTATTTTCCATGCTTTATCCGTGTACCGGGTCTCGGGTCATGCTGCAGCCTGTCCCAGCAGTGTACGGGGCGAGAGGCGGGGTACACCCTGGACAAGCCGCCAGTTCATCGCAGGGCCACACAGACAGATAATCATTCACACACACACTCACAGCTATATCAATTTAGTGTAACCAATGCATCAAATTCAGAATGAAATTAAGAAAAGATTTACATTTTAACAGTGAAACATTTTCCATTTTCAAGTGGTTTTTTTTGTCAAAAAACTAAAATGTTTTTAGTTTAGTGTTGATGTCATCCCCTGTCAAGCATTACACATTAAGTTGAGACAACTAAACTCAAGGGGCCTTCTTGCTGAATTAATGTACTACAGCCAGAAACAGTTTATTATTCAATCATGAATTACTTACTACAGCGCAACCAAAATTGCCCAATCACACAAAAAAAGCCAGATTGGGTAGAAAGCCTGCCAACCTGGCAACATGTGAGCGATGCACCCTGCATAACCTTTAATTATTATTTTTGTGAGTAACATTTCTGACTAACGCTCCAAGCTAAAAATCCACAGTGGTTAACGCAATCGTTTTAGTGACGCTTCCCAGAAACATCAATTAAACGATAGTTCTTGAGATAGTTAGGAATAAAATAACGGCCACCCCGTCATACTTTAATAGACAGATTTGGCTTTGCTTTGGTGTGTGTGTGAGTCATTCATTTTAATTCCTGACTCTGCATCACAGCCGAACGGATGGATAGTCCTTCCTTACCCACATATTAACTCACTTACATTTCCAAGATTTCATAAGTCTGTCTGTGTTGTTGATGATGATATGCCAACCCCCCCCCCCCCCCCTCCTCCTCTTCCTCTTCCTCTTCCTCCTCTTCATCCACTGCTGCCTGGTGTCAATATTGACTCAAGGGCTGGCGCAACAGCCACTCAGGGTGCACGGAGGTAAAGCTGCCATCGCTATGGCATCTTGTAAAAACAGAAAAAGGCTGCTCATCATGTCGGGATCAGATCTCTCTTATCAGAGCTCTAAAGACCCAAAAGGGGTCTTCATAGCAAAAGCTCTGATCTGAAAGTGAGGCCCAGTAAGTGTGATAACACCATGAATGGAATTGATCCTCATTAGAGCTGAAACAATTTTAGCTTTCTACTGGAGCCTGTCCCAGCTGTAAACGGGCGAGAGGCGGGGTACACCCTGGACAAGCCGCCAGTTCGTCGCAGAGCCACCCGTAGACAGACAATCATTCACACACACACACACACACACACACACACTCACACCTATGGCCAATTTGGAGTAATCCATTCACTTAAGTTGGCAGGAAACCGGAGAACCTGGAGAACCTGGAGAACCTGGAGAGAAAACACGCAGACACGGGGAGAACATGCAAACTCAGAGGGGGATTGAACCCACAGTCATAAAGGGTCCGCTATGCACTATCATTCAAAATGTCTTCTGGATCTGATCCAGAATGAGGTCAGCAAAATATATTTTAACATTAAACCCCATTTGTGAGGGTTGCTATGGTGACTTTTGCTGCAGGTTGATTTCTGCCCTGCACAGCTGCGGAGGCATCGTTGAACTGAACGAGACGCACCTGTTACACATCTCACCTGATCAGCTGCTGCCTCTTTGGACCCGACTCTCTGGACGGTTCTCTCCCAGAACGTCTTCTCCGTTTCCTCAGTGCTTTTAGGCTCTCCTGTTCTACACGTTGTCCCTTATTCCCGAGTTCTATCTTTAATACCCGAGGAAACAGATCTAGTTGAAATCGGGGTAAATGTTTGAGTAATCTCTCTCTTATTACTCCACAAAGGAGCTTCTGTTTTTGCTGACCTTTATCTTGGAAAAGGTCACTGTGGAATTAGTAGTGGACAAACAGATTTGTTGTGTTTCTAAAAATTGCTGGACCTAGAGAAGAATCCACCGTTACTGAAAGTGCGTGTTTTGTGAATAACTTCTAAACTAATAATGATATCAACATAAATCCAACTGCTAAGGGTTTGTTTTCATGGTTAAGGAATCTAAAAATATAGATAAAATAAATGTAGGTACATTATTTCTGGTGTAAATCACAATATAGTGAGACTGAGTTGCTCGGCGGAGGTCTGCACTCTGAGTGCTTTTCGAGTTTATTTATTTATTTATATTTATTTATTTTCTGTGTGTTTTTATTTATTCTTTCATAAGTCTTCTGTGGACAAGTAATGAGAATTAGCAAATGTCCTCAAACTGCATCTGCATCTGGTTTGTTGAGTGACACTGTGATGTCCACGTAAAATCAAATCTATCTGACTGAGTTATTGCGAATATGAGAAATGTTTGTTTGTCTTTTTGAACACAAAGAAACACATTGGAAGGAAACGTATGCAAAAATAAACAGGAAAGAAGTTGCCGGCAGCTTTGCAGCGCCTAAAAGCAAATGAACTAAAAAGGTGCAGCGATAGATGAAGGGATTAAAACAGAAGTTCTGGACAACAATTGGACAAGCAGATGATAGTTTTGGGGTTAAAGTAGATGTGATGTCACCAATCTTAGTTCAGAGAGCTCATCTTTATATCCAGGATGTGAAGCTGTGCTGGACTCACTGCTGCCCCCTGGTGAAGGACAGGACAAACAGCTGCCTGCACATCGTACATGCAGGACTGGAACTCACACACACTCATTCTTGCATCTGCGAAACTGTTGGTGTTCATGTGTCTTTTATGTCATATTGGATCCACTTTATGATCACACACACACACACACACACACACACACACAGTATCACCCCTGACCTTATTTTGAGCCGACAAACTCTGCCATGTCCATGTAAGGTGTGTCACCATGCAATAAATCTCCTGAGAAAAGAACACGAGTGAATCAGATCCTAGCCGTTAGCTGCTGCTGCCACGGGGAAGTCAAACACACGCCTACAGGAAAAAGTTTGTGACAAATTAGGCCGTGATAAGAAGTCTCTTTATTTGGAAATGAGGCTGGAATGCAGTTATCAGATACTTACTTTGTTCTTGTTAACATCCAGATACCATGTGAAGCCTTTTGTTGTGCTTTAGAACAATTTAGAACAATTTTGGTGATAATTCAGATCACCATGTGGGCGGTGTAAATCTAATTAGGAGGGGGATGAGCTACTTGGCGGAGGTCTGTGCTCTCTGAGTGCTTTTCTAGTTCTATAGTTCTAGTTATACTTTTAGTTTTCATTAAAAAGAAATATTAAACAAAATAGAATACCAAGCCTCCTCAATGGATTGCTCTGTGTGCTCATGTGATCTCCACCCATGGCCGACTTTCTGCCCTGTGTGGGTTGGTTTTGGGTTTTCTCTCGCTCTCTTTCTCTTGCTGCACAAATAAAGATTCAAAAGTAATTACCTGCTCGGCTTCCTCTGCAATTAAATGGCAGGTTCACAGCGCCCTGATTAATGCAGAGGCATGCTCACCTGCCATTAGCCGCCATGAGAGGTGGAACGTTCTGACTGAAACCCTGCAGAACAAAAACACTCCTGTCCAAACCAGAATAGCGTAGCATTACACAATATGAAACAGCGAGGCATACACAGTTCTACCACATTTATAGCAGATACTTTGATCAGCTCAATCCATTCGATTATTTCCCTACACGTCTGAGGAATAATACTGTTCCTCGCTGCATTACAAACGTGTTCAGTTGTTACATTTAGATTCAGACAATGTAATTATTTTACACAAGGTGTATCTGTAAGCATTAGACAATATGTTGCATACTTCAAATCAGCACATTAAATCACTGTTTGAATGTGGAGCCGGTTTAAATATGCACATCTTTAGCTGCCGATTGTATATAATAAATAATTTTTCATGTACCGGTAGTAATAACTAAGGTGCTAATAAACAGTGTAATCTATTGCTTATCCGTTTTTGGTAGCTAATTTCTTCTTGGCACAGACCTGCCGTCTGATTGGTTCACTTGCAGCCCGTCCCTTGTTGCACGCTGTGCTACTTTCCCTGTCTGATTCTTCACTCCAACCAGGAAGCACTTCAGCGGCTTCTATCTCTCATCAACACCATAGTGACCAAAAGCTGAACAGCAGAAACTTAAAGTTTAACAGGCTGTATAAAAAATATTATTACCAAATATATATTTACATGAAAATAGGTGTGTTTATTTGGCAAAAGGAGTACATGTTCACCTCATTCACCGACATGGGTCAACAATGACAACATGAGTGAATTTGAATATATTATTATTTTAATTTCTATGTTATAGATTTGCTACACGAAGCTTAAGTTCCGTGTCAATATGAGTTCTACTACAACAAGCTTTATTTTAATGATAATATTGATCAACGGTGTGTAAAATGATCAGAAGCCAGTTTTACTTGCACCGAGAGGTTTCGCTGAGGAACACTCTGATCACCTCCACCCTGTTGCACACTGGGTGGAGCAGAGGGGTGGGGGTTCAAATACTTGCTTAAGGGCAACCCGGTGGTTCTAGCGAGGCAGAGGCAACAAACACAAATCCCGTATTACACGTGGGCTTTTATGAGGCTATTGACATCCGCCTGTGTCTCATTAAAAATATATTTTCAAGACACATTTATGAGTTGTACTCCTCGCTCTCTCACTCTCGCTCCCTACCGCCCATCATTGTATTTTGGTCATAAACGCACCAACAATATGACAGTAGCAGTTTGGACAGTTTACTGTCATGATTGTGTTTTCTGTCAGCAACTTATTTGCCTGTTCTGACAGATGCAGTAGCCGGTTATCCGTCTGTCTATGAGCTCTTCCTATTTCTTTTTCTTTCTTTTTTTGCTAACAGTTAATGTGTAACTGGGTGTGAATGAAATCAGTGCATTTCCTTTTACCTCAAAGGCAGATCAATGTTGCTGCTGACTCCACTGACAGGGAGCGTCAATGGGTTCATTGTCAAGGCAGCGACAGTAACACAGCTCATCCTGTCTGGAGGCCTGAGGTGGGACATGGACGATGAACTAGAGACATCCTCCCACGAGCTCCCATATTTCCATAAGTATGTACCGGTAACCTGTTTTTATTACAAATGTGAACTTTGATAAGAAAGGTTCCACAGGAGCATCTCTAAATCAGCTTTGCTTATTTAAGACGGCTTTGGAACGATTACTTTTCTGGCCCGGTGCCACTCGATGTGGAAACCAAGTTATCTATTATTTCACGAGTAAAGAGAACAGCGTCACACTCAGCCAGTCGTGGACGTCTGTCTTGTCTTGCTGTGATTTCTTTCTTTTTTTTCAAGCACGTACAGCCACTTGCTTTTATGTCATTGGACAAAACGCTCCATCCCGCAGACAAAAACTTTCCAATAGTCGATATTCTGTTCATATTATTTTGTTCATTTTTTTAAATCTAATCTGGTTAATTATTTTGCATAAAGTTCACAAACTATTTCAGTGGTGCTCAGCCTGACGAGCGAGACTCCACAGCATAATTAAAGCAATAAGAATAAGAGAGATGGATCAGAAACAACTAGTTAAAGATTGTGTTGTAGATTCTGCATTCTGTTTATTTCTAGTGAATTAAGGTCCAGGTTGACCTTGAAAAAAGGCATCAATCCATCTAATAAGATTCTTTCTATGAGACTGTTTCTGAAATAAAGACATTTATTTTGCTATTTAGCACAAAACCGCTGATCACAAGTGTTATCATAAATTGTCTGAATCCTTCCTACAAGATGTTTCACTGAAGATCACAAAATTCAAACTCACGTTGGCACTAGAGGAAAGTCAAGGTTACATCGTTTTATAATCAATGGAGATTTGGTGAATATTTGAGAAAAAAAACCGAGCAGGAAGTCATGGGTGGGGCCTTCATAACCAGGAAGTGAACCAGGAAGTCAGACATTGGTTTTGGTGAATGTGCCAGGCAGCCAATCGTCATTGGACAGGATACATGGCAACTCTGGGTCCAGTGGCTTTATTACACATCTGTGCAGTCCGTCCACTAGAACCTCTAATAGCCCTACTGGTGGCGCTGCTGATACATCTAACGTCTGATGAGGAGTGTCAGAGTGGACCAAGGTAGTGGACGCCTCACTGGCAAAACACAGTCGCTGATGGAGATGGGCATAAATCTCGCCGTGATATCGATAAGACACATAAATCTTACACCGACCACTACTCAACATCAAATGAAAACACTCCTGCTCATTTTCAGAACATAGTTTGATTTGATTTGTGGTAAAGATCCGCACTCAGGCAGCCTCTCTCTCCTCCCACCGATCCGCCGGTGGACCCTGGACCTCTGGACCTCTGGACCGCGCCACGCTTCTCTGCTCATCCCTAAAATTAATTCATCTGCACATCTCTGTCCCTCCAACACCACATTAACCCCGA